>NC_134483.1:213456835-213720611 GCF_040206685.1 Ascaphus truei
CCGGCCTTCCTGCCTCTCACCTTTCTCCCCTACAATCTATCCTAAATGCTGCTACCAGAATCACTCTACTCTTTCCTAAATCTGTCTCAGCGTCTCCCTTGCTGAAATCCCTCTCCTGGCTTCCTATCAAATCCCGTATCACACACTCCATTCTCCTCCTCTCTTTTAAAGCTCTATGCTCTTATGCTCCTCCTTATATCTCAGTCCTAATTTCTCACTATACACTGTCCTGATTGTGCTCAAGGATGTCTTCTCTCTACCCCTTTTGTATATAAAGGTAGACCACCTTAAACATTTCTCACTGACTGCCCCATACCTCTGAAATGCCATTCCTCTCAACATTCAACAAGCACCCTCTCTTTCAACCTTTAAAGCCCAAATCAAAATACACCTGCTTAAGGAAGAATGTGAGTACTCTGAGTGATAGTTTTACAACGTATACATAAACCTTGGCTCATATTTTTTTAGAGAAGTGTTTCAATAAAAGTAATTTTCTACAGAAAATATTCACATCCTTTATCCACTCAAATTTATCAACGTGATGAGTGGTTGAAAAAGAGAGGCCTCGCTCAAGGACATTTGTCTGATCAGATGTTAGATCAATCCTGATGAAACCTTCAAGGAGGAGAAATGCGTAGAGTGTAATCTGTTTCTAGTGCCCAGCAGAGACCGAGGGGGAGACTCCACACAGTATCATCTGTTTGCTTCAGAGAGCCTCCAGGGTCTACATCTGGGGATCGAAACCGGAAGTGCAGGAGCCGAAAGACACAGACGTCACAGTGTACCGTGAGCATCGAGCAGGGAGACCACTCTGCAACCTCCGAGGCGGCTGTTTGATCAAGTATTGATCTATCTGTGCATATTTTTTAGAAATGTGAGTGTGTTTTTACCCTTTCATGTAGATAAAATAAGTGTCTTGCAATTTTGCACTATGTTTTTTCCTCTTCTTTCAAACCGGTATATGCGGTGAGGATCCTTTACCTTAAGCGGTTCCACAGATGCTACAACCCCATAAAGATTGAAAGATAAATAAACCTTTACGTACATCTTAACACAGAGAAATCTGTGAGTATAACTTGGATCGGGGTATTAAAAATGTACTGAAAAGAAAAGAATTAAGACATATTGCACCATTCGTATATGTTTTTTTTCACATAACCTTGCGCTCCCTGATTTTCCTGGACACCAATGCAAATCGTGGATTGAGAAAGCAATCCCTATCAAGGGTCGAGCAGCATCGGATTAAGTCTGTATTTTATTCAACTATAAGCACAAAAATCACTATTTAAGTTGATTTTAATTTGAGCACATTATAGCACTATTTTCCATGGGTTATTCAATTATACCCTTACACTGTTTATATTGTGCATTTAAGTAGATTTAAGCGCTATTAGATAACACAGTTTATTCTCATGATCAGATGTTAGGACAGCATCAGATAGGTTAATAACCATGAATTGATTAATACCTATTCTGTCCCTTTCTTCTTGCCCTTGTATGCGAAGCGTTTGCGGTCCCTTAGCTGGTGAGCGTCCTCGCCTCGTCCGCTTCCTCTGCCTCTCTGGTTGTCTCTCCTGTCTAAAAATTTCCGATCTTCTAAGTCAGATTTTGAATTGTGTCTGGACTCAAAATCTGATGAGTCAATGACTGACGTGGTTATACCTGAAGAGATTTTAGAAGGCACAGGTACATGAGACTTAATGTATTTCTTTGTTTTTTTGCCCCTGTGCCATTTGTAAACTTGCTTTGCTTTAAAGTCAGTATAATCACGAGTGAATTTATTTTGTTTAGTAATTTTAATATCCTGTTCATAAACATCCGCTTCAGTTTTAATCTTAGAATCTCAGTATCATCCAAATCATTATACGTTTCTTTGATTTTTTCTTTAACATCTTACAAAACTTTAATACTGCTGCGGCCAAGTTTATTCGAGCATTTGCCCGTTCTTGGCCGCAGCAGTAGCCTGGCGTGCGCCCGAGTGTGACGGGCGTGCGCCGAAGCAGCGGAAGAGCGCCCTCCGATCTGGGCGCTCTCCCTACCGCTACCGGGTCCGCCGGGTCCCCCGGAACCCCCTGCCACCGTCCCGCAGATTGCGGGACACCAGGGCTCCCTCGGGGAGCCCTGGACGCGCGTGCAGGGGGCGCAGGCTCCCGAAGACGCATGACCGCGCGTCTATGACGCGCGGCACGCCGAGGGGCAGCCACAAGCAAGCCGGGAAATATCCCGGCTTGCGGTACCGGCCACACTTTAATAAAGTGTGTCGGTAGTGTATCATTTTCAATCAGAAAATTCATTAATTCCATTGAACAGGCGGTTAAAGCATTTTCCCACTTGTCTTTAAGTTTCGGATCAAAAAATTCATATGCAGGGAAGGTTTGAAGACGTAACCCTCGGGGTATCAACTTATTAAGAATATAATGCTCTAAAGATGTCTTATTCCACCATACTCTTATGCATATATGATTTAAGATGTTTAGTTGCATCTTTTCCCTTTGTAGAAGTTTCTGCACTTTCAAAAGGGGGTGTGCTCCCCTGAATAGAAAATATGGCTTCTGCACTTGCTTGCCTACTTTCCTCACATAAGTTAAAATCCATGTTATAAGAGGAGGTGGAGATGGACTCAAGAAATTAACTGAAATCAAATGAACATCATGTAGATGGATTATCTACTTGGAACACACAAGAACTCTAAGTCCTGAATGAAAGGACTTCAATTTATGAAGGAGAGGAAACGAAGGACCTAAATTAACTTAATGTGTCTCACATGTTAGACCTAAATCCAATTTTGTCCAGACTTGCTCCCCTGTGGAAGTTTTACTTAATTGTGGTTCAGCTGATATCCAAAGAACCAAAGTAGTCACAGTACATGGTAATCTTACGAAAAGTGAATGGAAGGCACAAAATGATCTCCAGAAGATGACCACAGTGGAGATAAAGCCTGCAGATAAGGGAGGTAATGTTGTTATCTGGCTAAGACCACATATGAAAAATAAGTTTATAAACAATTAAACATCCCCTATGCTATGCTATATTGACAGGTGATCCCACTGTAACTTTAAAAAATGAACTAGATGACATTCTAACATCTGCAAGTCGGGAAGAGATCATAACTGATCGTATAGGGGCAGGTCTAGTTACCAAATGGCCGATTACACCGACATTTTATCTTCTCCCCAAAGTTTACAAAGACCTCCAAAATCCTCCAGGGAGACTTATTGTCTCGGGGATTGGGGGTCTTTGTGAACCAATCTGTAGGTTTATTGATATCTACTTAAGACCTCCAGTAGAAACACTTCCTTCCTACTGTATGTAAGGGACACAATGGATGTCTTGTCTAGGGTGGACTCAATCACGGTAGATTCCAATATGATCATTGCTAGGTGTGATGTTGAGTCCCTCTACACAAGCATCCATCATGCACATGGAATTAGGGCTACCAAACATTTTCTGTCTATGCAGAACTTATCATCTAAACTCATAGACCTTGTTCTTACCCTTCTTTTTTTTGTTCTCTAACACAATTATTTTGTTTTCAAGAGCAAGTACTATCTACAACGCAGGGGGACGGTGATGGGGGAAACGTGTGCACCCACATATGCCAACCTATTTTTAGGATGGTGGGAGCGAGAAATTGTATTCTCGGATGAGAATTCAGAAGCCACTGGTCATGTGTTGTTGTGGTTGAGATACGTCGACGACATCCTCATATTGTGGCAGGGCAGTGCCTCTGCCTTTGAGGATTTCGTCGATGTCCTCAACCACAACGACATTAACATCACAGACCTTAACATCAAACTCACGTTCAAGTGGAGTACTGACTCAGTGGGTTTTCTGGATATCAAAATCAGCTTTGGGGATAAGGGACACTTATCTACTGATATTTTCCGAAAAGAGACATCTATTAATGCCATTCTGCATGCTGATAGCTCACATCCTAAACATCAAATTGTGGGTATCCAAAAAAGTGAATTATTGCGTATTAAATGCAATTGCTCCACGGATGAGATTTTTGAGCGTAGGGCGGTTGAAATGAAGGATAGGTTTCTTAACAGAGGCTATAGTAAATTGGGTATAGCCAAGGGTCTTCAACATAGTAACAAGTGTAAAAGAGATACACTTTTGGTACCAAAAATAAAGACCAAGGAGTGTGATGCAAAAATCAGATTTGCTGGAACCTATTGTCAACAGTGGTCACATCTCCAAGGGTTCCTTAAGAAACACTGGGGGATAATTTTGACAGACCCTGTGCTTAAAACAGCTTTGACCGAGTGACCATGACGAGTAGAAGGTCACCTAACTTTCGTGATAAACTTGTCAGGAGTCACTATGTTCCACATATCACCCCACATTTTATGACTCCCCTCATTAAAAAGGGATTTTTCAAGTGCTGAACTTGTCAGCTTGTCTCTATATGAGTCAAAAGACTACCTTCCTAAATAGCTCAGGGGATTGCAGTTATAACATTCATTCATTCATGAATTGCAAAACTAAAGGGGTAATTTATTACTTGAGCTGCCCGTGTAACCTGATCTATATAGGCATGACCACTAGGGAACTTAGATTTAGAGTTCTTGAACAATGCAGAAACATTCGTAAAGCACAAAAAGACCTAGATGCATTTAAAAAGATCACAACTGTAGCACGCCATTTTCTGAACAAACAACTCTAATCCTAGATTTCTGTTAGCATTTGCTATAGATAAAGTATCACTAGCATTAGAGGTGGGGACTTTGAGAAAGCACTCCTCCATAGGGAGACCAGGTAGAACGTTCAACTGGGGACAATGTTACCCAGGGGTTTGAACGACTACCTAGGATTCTCTATGTTCTTGTGAATTTCATGTATACAGTATACTTATTATTCTTTGTTGACTTCTGTTATCGTCAGATATCTCATGTATGTCTTTCCCTTTATTTGCTAACTCAGTGCAATCAATATTTGTTTGGACTGGTTTTGTTGTTTTGGGATTTGGACAAACTATCTTTATATATATATGTCTATAACTATATTATTTTGTTTCCCCTTTTATGAGGATTCTATCTACACTTTTATGGTATATACTTCATGTGATGGCTGCATGCTATTGAGGATGAGGTGGTGTGCGGTGTATAATGATGGAATCTAATGCGGGAAACAAGTACCCATGGTGATGGGGAATGAAAACATCATTCACATCTGATGACTGCTTCAGGAGCTATTTGAAGTAGCCTGTGTTTTCAGAAGGGCTGGCGCTCACAGAGGAACACTGATACACTGATACAGCCGCGGCCCCTTTTATTCTCCAACATCTCCGAATTTTTCCGGGATTTTTTTCCGAATGCCACGCACTTCACTGCACTTCACCACGTTCATGACACATTCTGACTGCATTTATACCGCATTCACACCCGCAGTTGATGCGCGGTTGATGTGTTTATTGATAATGGTTCGGATTTAATTGGTTGCAATTCTTCGCGTATCCGCCAGATGGCAGATATTCATGAATTGTAATGCGCATGCGCTTCAGTAATGTGTCGACTTACAGGTGTTTAAAAAAATACCACAGTGGTCCATTGTAAATTGGCCTTGGGACTGAAGGAAGAAGTTACAATAATGTATCAATTTAGGCTTTTCATATTAAAAAAAGACAAGCACAGTTTCTGGTCTGTTTATTGTCCTGAGAGTCCCGCCATGAGTGCACAACTGCAGTCCGTGTTCCAAAAACCCGACAGAACGTATGCTTATTTAATATAGGCCGCGATCAATGCAACAGATGATAAGATGGCAACAGTTGTTCAAATTTATCAGTATTTTATCGAAAACTATGACTGATACAAATTTTCAGGATCCAGGGCAGGAAGGGAGCAGCATCATCAGGAACACCCAGAAAAAAATACAAAAATAATCATAGTGTGGTATGAAAAATACATATATGTCAAACTCTGAGACTTGGCTCTTATGGTGACCTACTTACAAAATGTAAGATTCAAAATAGCAGGTTTGTATTAGTGATGGATCTTTGGACACCTCAGCTTTGGACCACGGCATACAGCAGCATACATCAATAGGGTTGGTGTCAGGCAGGATGGTGTATTTACTCTGGCAGCAGCTTCCAATCAGTCATATGCAATCATACAGAGATAATGGAAACAATAGTGCTTTACCAGATAACACAAAGTTTTATCATAGAGACTTGCAGGACATGTACTCACAATATATTCAATGAGCACATTCACATCAAGGTATCTTTAGGCAGTTGGATATCGGCTCGGCAGATGGAAAACAAATCCCTCACTCCACTCCGCTCACTTGTCCTCCACGAGGGTGCCCCCTCGTCCGGTGCCGGATGGTTGGCGTCTGTCGTCACTTCCTGGCCTGGCGGTGACGACTTCCGGTAGGCGCAAGTAGAACGGGGAGTAGGAGGGATGCCGGTCCGCAGCTCTGCCTCCGTGGAAACAGCAGTACAACAAACAGCTCCCCAACGGTGAATACAGCTGGGCTCTGCTAAACTGGAACTGGAACTTCTTTGGCTCAACGCGTTTCACTGCATACCGCAGCTTCCTCAGGAGCAATGATTAAGTCCCCTACTGGGTGTTATTTAAATAGCCTTCTCAATTAAGGCAATTGGTGATGTAATCAAGCATAATTCCACACAGGATAGTTAACATAATTACACACAGAGTCTCCCAAAATGGGTACATGATCTCTGTGGCCAAAAAAACGACGCAATAAAATACTTTATTAATTATAAAAAAACATGAAACTGAGTACCTACATAGTTTAAAAATGATTAAATACTAAAATTAATTGGGGGTTGTTAGATCGAGATGCTTAATGGAGGGTAGAGAGAGAGAGAGAAACATATGTTAGTTAATCATAAATATCAAATATGGCTAACATTAATAAAAACATATTAAAAGTGAAAAACTAAAATGCAAATAATAAGACTGACATGACTTAAAAAAGGGATGACACAGGAAAGTGCAATTACAGTGACTAGAGGAAGGGTGCAATTTCAAAATCAACATTTTGAAGGGTGCAATTTCAAAATCAACACTGGGTGCATAAACTCAACACTTTGACACCACATGGTCTTAATGTTGATTTTGAAATTGCACCCTTCCTCTAGTCACTGTAATTGCACTTTCCTGTGTCATCCCTTTTTTAAGTCATGTCAGTCTTATTATTTGCATTTTAGTTTTTCACTTTTAATATGTTTTTATTAATGTTAGCCATATTTGATATTTATGATTAACTAACATATGTTTCTCTCTCTCTCTCTACCCTCCATTAAGCATCTCGATCTAACAACCCCCAATTAATTTTAGTATTTAATCATTTTTAAACTATGTAGGTACTCAGTTTCATGTTTTTTTATAATTAATAAAGTATTTTATTGCGTCGTTTTTTTGGCCACAGAGATCATGTACCCATTTTGGGAGACTCTGTGTGTAATTATGTTAACTATCCTGTGTGGAATTATGCTTGATTACATCACCAATTGCCTTAATTGAGAAGGCTATTTAAATAACACCCAGTAGGGGACTTAATCATTGCTCCTGAGGAAGCTGCGGTATGCAGTGAAACGCGTTGAGCCAAAGAAGTTCCAGTTCCAGTTTAGCAGAGCCCAGCTGTATTCACCGTTGGGGAGCTGTTTGTTGTACTGCTGTTTCCACGGAGGCAGAGCTGCGGACCGGCATCCCTCCTACTCCCCGTTCTACTTGCGCCTACCGGAAGTCGTCACCGCCAGGCCAGGAAGTGACGACAGACGCCAACCATCCGGCACCGGACGAGGGGGCACCCTCGTGGAGGACAAGTGAGCGGAGTGGAGTGAGGGATTTGTTTTCCATCTGCCGAGCCGATATCCAACTGCCTAAAGATACCTTGATGTGAATGTGCTCATTGAATATATTGTGAGTACATGTCCTGCAAGTCTCTATGATAAAACTTTGTGTTATCTGGTAAAGCACTATTGTTTCCATTATCTCTGTATGATTGCATATGACTGATTGGGAGCTGCTGCCAGAGTAAATACACCATCCTGCCTGACACCAACCCTATTGATGTATGCTGCTGTATGCCGTGGTCCAAAGCTGAGGTGTCCAAAGATCCATCACTAATACAAACCTGCTATTTTGAATCTTACATTTTGTAAGTAGGTCACCATAAGAGCCAAGTCTCAGAGTTTGACATATATGTATTTTTCATACCACACTATGATTATTTTTGTATTTTTTTCTGGGTGTTCCTGATGATGCTGCTCCCTTCCTGCCCTGGATCCTAAACTGTTGTAAGGGAATCAGTGCATATTCCCTGGAAGGTTGAGAGAATTCGTCAGTTTCACACATTTTTATTTTTTTGATCACTTTTATAGTTGTTAAGCGCCTTTTCCAAGTCACTGGGTTTCACATTTTACAAATTTTCGCTAGATGCTCATGTGTGGAAGCGTGCAATAAGGAAAAAGTTATGTAGCGATCCATGTTTTTTTCGTATTGATCCCGATGTTATTGGAGGGTATTGGTGTGTATCACCGGGTTTTTCCCGTATCTATGATCATGGAGACTGCAAAAGGCAAAAGGTCATCTTTAAACCAACTAAGAAACGTCAGTCGCTGGCAAGCAATGCGACAGCGACAGCGACAGCGGCAGCTTCCAATAACGGTCCGACCGTCAGTGAAAACCTAGTGACCGGCAACCTTTGCTGTCTGTCCCCGCCCGGATACCTGCAGCCCGAGCCGGATTTTGCGTACAGATTCCAGCAAGCTTGCATGTACCTAAGCGATTTCCAGCCTCATCAGCTGACTACAGGTATAGTAGTCCCACTGTCACCTGTCAACCAGATGTATGATCAAGAATTCGGGACTGACAGTGGCTCGGCGCCAGCTGATTGGCAAAGTCTATGGTGAGTAATGTTGCCGTATTTTATTCTGTTTTTGAAATATCAATGCACAGTCAAGCAAGTCTCCTGTAAGCAATATCATTGGCTGAGCAGCTTCAACAGTAGATACTGAACAATTGGTGGAACGCTAGGCGCATGCGCATTGGAACCTTCTTGAAACGCATATGCGTGTCATCACATCAACAGTAGGTGCATGCGCATGTGAACAGGAGACGCCCCCTGAGAAAATTATTGGTGGGACTGACTGTGGGAAATTCTTTAGGGGACTGAATGACCATTACAGTAAAACTTTCACTTTTTTTTCCTCAGAAAAGAAAACTTTGTCATCTCATGCAGAAAACGGCAAATGGAGGGATTTCGATGGATAATATCGCTTTGTGTTACTGAATCTGATTAAAAAAAAAACACGTACTGGAGTCTAAAATTTAGTGGCCGTTGTTATTGATTAGGATAGAATACTGTAACTGAGAGCTTCATAGAAAACCTGAAACAGTATGCTGTTGTTTTCAGACCGTATAAAATACTTTTTATATATATACTGTACTATATAATAAACCCGAAAAATAAAAAGTATGCATTTATTCTATATGTATTACAGTACATATGTGTATTCTATACCCGTACAGCATGTATTGTTTTAATACTCTTGTGATTTACAGTACTGAGCATGCCTACAGTATACAGTACAGTATGCCTGGACAGTACTGTACAGTATGTTCTAGAAACACTGTATTTTGTTACAGTAGAAAAGGAGACAATGGAACAATTTAAAACAAATCAACATTTTCTTTTATTGGTGGAGTAAGTACAAAAACATTTATTTACAAATACAATGTAAAAACATTTTAAGTGTACAGCAATTCAAAATCAACAGGTGTATGGTTTACTGCTAGTGAAAACATTTATGTACAGAAAGTCAAAACATTTACAGTCAGTCAGGCCTGCACAACTCCAGTCCTCGAGGGCCGCAAACAGGCCTGGTTTTCAGGCTAACCTTGAAAAACGGGCCTGTTTGCGGCCCTCGGGGACTGGAATTGTGCAGGTCTTGTGTACAGTAAGGAAAAACATTTCTTTATTAATACAAGTTAAAACACACAACATCTCCTTTATTAAAGTGCAGAAAGTCAAAACATGTACAGCACAACAGCATGGTGTTATTAAAAAAAAATCTTTATTCATAAAATTTTAAAAACGCAACATCTCCTTTATTAAAGTACAGAAAGTCAAAACATTTACAGTAGGATGGTGTTCAGAACAGTCAGTCAGGCCTGCACAACTCCAGTCCTCGTGGGCAACAAACAGGCACAGTTTTCAGGATAACCTTGAAAACAGGCCTGTTTGCGGCCCTCGGGGACTGGAATTGTGCAGGTCTTGTGTACAGTAAGGAAAAACATTTCTTTATTAATACAAGTTAAAACACACAACATCTCCTTTATTAAAGTACAGAAAGTCAAAACATTTACAAAAACATTTACAAAAAATAAACAACAGTTTAACAGTCACGCAAATTCAATCCCCACCAGATTGTCCTTCCAGAGCCGATGCCTTGTATGGCGCAAAATGCTATTAATGGAGTCCCAAACTATTTTCATTAAAGGATCTGAAATTGAAAAATATCGCCGCTATTCCTCCACAATAGTCCTTCTTAAATTTTCAGGAAGCGCCCTTTTTTTGCAATTTCCTTTGTAGTTCACATTGTAGGCCCACCCTAAGAACACCAAGTAGGACACGTGGTGCTTAAAAATTAACATGGCATACTTCTGGGGTAAACCAGCACTCATCACCCTATACTTCTCCCTGAGTGCCGGTGGCAGCTTGCGCAGGAGGATGTCGGGCACCGTATCGATGCAAGCGTATGTAGGTTGGGTTCTGTAAGCTGGTGTTCTTCTGTGAACGGGTATGCTTGTGGCGGCAGGCGAGGGTAGGTTGTCTGGGAGGAAGCTTTCCTCCTGTCTTGGTCGCCGTGTTGTCTCCTGGCGTGGTCTTGACGGGGTTGTCATGTTATCCTCCTCCTCAACGGCATACATGTACACAAATTCTTCTGGTGGATGGGGTGCGTTTGGTGTTGGAAAGCGGTCGAAGGTCCCATTCATCACATCCATAACACAAAAGACGGTGTAAATCAGCACTAAAATGAAATAAAATATAAACACTAATATAAATTGTGAACCCTGTTTTGGGTAAGATAGGCCGCCTGGTAAGTACTGATAGCACAATCAGACAATAGATAACACAAGAAAAAAAGAAAAAACGGCGCCTAACAAATCCAATTGAGTATATGAATGTCCAAACATTATGTGAATAGTCCCAACAGTGTCCTCTGGCGTAAGAGCAGTGAAGGAATGGATGTGCAGCTCCCACCGTGCATAGGTGAAATATGTGAAGAGAAAACAAAACAAAATTATGGTGTTGTATGCCAAACAATTGGTGCTGACATGAATGTCCAAAACAAATGACAACAAACCGAAACGAACAAAACCAGACAAACAGACAAGACAAACACTAGCAAGGCTAATATGAATAAAAGCTATTTAATAAACAACATAAAATAGAGGGTTCCAGAAGACAAATATGATCGCAGCAGGTCCAGATGGGGTAACCTTTTACACTACTATGCAAAGTGTGTAACCTTTTATGCATGGCGACGAGGTACAGGTGTTGAAAGTGGGCGTACTCTATTGTGAGTCATTAACGTATAAATACACCATCCATTTTGTGGATTCACTGCACATTGAATACACATCGACTAAACATAGAATATACATTCTTGTGTTTGTATTTCTTTCTACTCGCAGCAATGCCTGTTAAAAAGATTTCTAAGGATCTCAGCATGAGATTTAAGGAGATGTACACGAGCGGACACCGAATTGCAGATATCCAATGCTGGTTAGCTGCTTCTGGCCTCGTTGTGCCATCAACCACCGTGTGCTATCATGCACACGGAAAAACCAAACAACTCATGAGGACACCAACGGTAACTAACGCGTAAGTATATTTATATAACTATATAATACAGTATATCTATTATTGTTTATATTGCTGCATATTAATAGAACTATATATTGTGTACAGTAGATCTATCTAATTTTATAGTTATTTCGGTATATTTATATAACTACAGTATATCTATTGTTTATATTGCTGCATATTAATAGAACTATATATTGTGTAGATCTATCTAATTTTATAGTTATTTCGGTATATTTATATAACTACAGTATATCTATTGTTTATATTGCTGCATATTAATAGAACTATATATTGTGTAGATCTATCTAATTTTATAGTTATTTCGGTATATTTATATAACTACAGTATATCTATTGTTAATATTGCTGCATATTAATAGAACTATATATTGTGTAGATCTATCTAATTTTATACTCTTTTTACTGTAAATGATGTGTTGTACTTGTGGCCTACAGCACTGTAACTTCCCGGATTGTTGTTTTTCTGTACATTGTAGGGAGACAACTCTTCTGGTCGACAAAATAAGTGAAGAGAATGATGAGAAGATTGCCTTAAGGGTCATACACTGGCGACACACTTTATTCGAGCTCGGCTAGTCCCACGAATTCGGGTATACCCGGGTGTATTGAGGTTTGTGACTGTTTTCTGCCCGAGTGCATTGAGGTATTTTCCAGGCAGGGATTGAAGCATTTTATTCCCGCTGGCTGCAATACTGCACAGTACATATATATATACTGCATTACAATTCATGAATTTATGCCATCTGGTAGACACGCGAAGCATTGCAGCCTATTAAATCCTAATCATTATCATTTAACAGATCAGCCGCCCGTCAGCCAGGCATGAACCCAGGCTGGGAAGGCAAACGCAACGGGGCTTGTCAGAGGTGAGGAGCGGCGCATTCCAGGTATCTGCCAGGTACATACCGGGTATTTGCTCGAATAAAGTGTGTCGGTGCAGTATACACTCTGCAGCAAAATCACAATCTCACTGTATCCGAGACCAGCATAAAGAAGATGAGACGCAGAATTGGATGGAAATATGCACGTGTGAGGTTAGTACTGGACAGTACAGGAGGTTAAAGTGTTGTTTAAGAAACATGCAAATGAGCACACATTGTCACCTTTTGCTTCAAAACCATTTTTACATGGAACCCTTATAAGCTAATGCTTTCTGCATTACACAGCTTTCATCACAGCTTGGTTTTGATGCATAGCCAGTACTCACAGACAGCTGTCTCAACCTTTTGGGTCTCATCACTGTGATGCTGGTTGTACTGGCTTTGCAATTTTAAGGCTGGGTAGGTTTCACAACATACTGTGACGGCCGCCTTTATTCTCCTGCGGCCGCCACCGGGCAATGTGCGGGCGCGGTCACACGTGCCAGGGTTCCCCCAGCATCCCCGAATTGTGAAAGGTAAGCGGGGTAACGGGAAGATGCGGGGAATATGCGCAAAGCAGAGGCGGGCAGAGGCAGAGCAGCCAGGGGGTCGCGAGGGGAGGGGAAGATGCGGGGAAGATGCGCGCGAGGGGAGGCGAAGATGCGGCTGGCGCGCGGCCAAGTTCGGCGCCAGCCGAAAAAAGCCCCGGAAAATTAAGGGCATTTGTTAGATTAAAGCTGGCCACAGCAGTATAGATAAGTTATGGTGGGTGAAAAAGGTGACGAAAAACCCTCCACCATAAAGCATATAGCAAATAAAAATCTCACTTGTGACACACACACACACATATATATACAAATTAATATTTATTTTCTCTGTGAAGGGATGTTTGACGTTATAATTATGTCTAAAATTAATTGGGAAATCTCTACTTTTTTTTATCAGTCAAATCCACCATAATTGTACAGCATCTTCAACAACACAGCAAAAGCAATCGTGATATGACTAATAACAGTTACGATATTTCCTTGTCCTCTCCTAAGCACATTTATACATTTCTCCAATCCTGTGTAGAGATGTAACATTTTTAGCTGTAGTTTGTGTTATTGTATGTTTCTCAAAGTGCATAAACCCTGTAATGTACTGTAGCATGATTACTGCACTACAGTAGATCATTCTGCAGAGGAAAGAAAACAAACATCCCCATGTGGGTTAAGGAGTTTTAAGTGTACCTCACCAGGTCTCCAGCAAGATGTGCAGAAGCAATATAAATTTGACTAAGTGCTCTGTGCCTCTGTGGTTGAATGTACATGTGATATATGTTTTGTGTGTAATACCTGGGAGTGTTGGAGATACAGTATGTTTTGGACATAAAGGTTAGGTAAATTAAATGCAAACCCCATGTCTAACATCTTACAGATGCATTCACTTTTAGTCATAGCAAAATACATTTTCAAACAGCAATATAAAGAACCTATGTACCGTATGTATGGTAGTACTGCCCTTGTAAGTGACAATGCTTAAATCAATATGGAGATAAAACCCTACGGTGTGGGGGGAGGGTGCCAGGGAGACATACAAAGTTTACAGACAGTGTGACTTTAAAATTATGTTAAGAAGGCTCTTAATAATTGAACATGAGGGTAATGTTAGTCATTTTTCCTAATTGTGTGCATAAATGATATCGTAAATATTGATGCGGTTTGAGAATTTGTGGAAGGCGATACTGGCACTATAATATTTGATTAGTATGTATCATTTTAGCTTCTCTTGCCATCATTTTTCATCCCTTCTGCACCAATTAAACCAACAGAGCTGTGTTGTCAACCTTCCAAACTTGCCAGGTGCACTTGAAATTTTAAGGAGGTTTTTTTTTACATTTGACACAGATGTACAGTAGTGTATACGTGTTTAATTTATAAGTATTTCAATGTTTCCCATAATAATGCATAAATATTTAAATATACAATCTTAAAATATTTAGGTGACACTACATGAAATAATTATGCATAAGGGTCACACAGGTTTCAAAATTCATATGAAATCAAATACAATGGAATTATATTTCAAAAAGGAAAATGATGACCATGTTGAAATTAAAATTTGAATCTGCATCACATAGTAAAATGAATGAGTAAACTACAGTAACAATTGTTAAACTTGTTGAATTACCTTTCTGTATTTCTGCAACATACCTGTACACCTGCCTATTTATCAGGCCATAACCTTGCAAGTTTACTAAAAGTACTTTTGAAAAGTAAAACTCTCCATGATGTGCGCTGGCAAAGGCACACAGCTTGAGAATTCCCTGGCCTTCTTATTTTAAGTTAAAAGCTATTTTGAAATACAATAGAAACTCCTCACTATAGCTTTAAAAAAAATAATACATGGATAATAAGTATTTTATTCGAAGATGCACTTTGTTTTTCACAATACCCATGCATAATACCTCCCCTCCCCACAATACCCCCACATAATACATCATAAAGACACAATCCCCCCACCCAACTTTTTAAAAAATTGTATTACCATACAGTACAAAACAAAATAAGGTTTAATTTTGTATATTAAATTTAAAAAAAATGTTTTTGACAAAGCTATAGTAAATGCATAGAGCTGAGAAAGGTTTGATGGTGCTTGTACCTGCAGTGCTTCCCATGAATGAACCCAAGTTATTAGTGCTGGATTTTTCAGGGGTGTAGCATACTGTAGGGCAGAAATCTAAGTTAATTGAGTACTATTTAAGCTCCAGAGCATTGGCTGGAACACTAGACATGTTTAACTGGGAAAGCCTTATCTAGCCTCAAACAGCCACTCCATCTAACTGTGTTGCATAAAAGGGGAAACTGTGACATTAGTTACACTTACAGATGTAGCCAGACGCACTGTTTTTGTACTTACCGTAGGCAAGCTGCAGTCATGAAACCATAGATGTCCCAGCACTGAAGAATTAACACTGCAGTGTCTGATATAGAAACATGGACCCCCCGCAACACAACGGCTGCAGATACTGTGGGGCCTATGCTAGCATCCTTCATTAAATGTATCACTCTGCCTGTTATTCCCTCAGTTTTGTCAATGTAGTGATCAAGGTATTCTGAAAGACTGTGAAGAGCAGCAATAGTTAAATGACCAAAATTGGTGAGTTGCTGCGATGTGATATTCACCTCTCTCAAAAGGTCTCACCCGTGGATTTGCAGCAATGTGGGTGGGCCAGCGGCATAGAGAGCTGCACAGAGAGAGTCACCTCTCCCTGCACATATCTTGGCAGCGATCGCAAGGTTTTAATAACAATTTCAATACTAGTGTTCGCGAGAAGAGGGTCTCCGGAGCAGAACGACATTGATTTCAGGTCCGGGGACCCCCTGCTACCCGATATACAGGCCTATTATGGGGTGCTGGTATCTCCTATGCATTTAAATGTCACAATCACGTGACGCGAGACATTTAAATGCATAGGAGATACCGGCACTCCATAATGGGGCCTGTATCTTGGGAAGCAGGCTGTCCCCGGACCTGAAATCAACACGGTTCTGCTTCTGAGACCCTCTGCTCATGTACACTAGTATTAAAATTGTCACTACCACCTTCACCCACCCAGTCTACCAACGACATCACACTGGAATGGATACAAGTGCTATTGTCACTTTCCCCATTCAAAAAATCATTACAGTGCAATATATTTTTTAAAAAATACAACCCCTCCCCCTTCGCAAACCCCCTCCCCCCCTCTCAACCCCCAACACACTGTAATGGGCAAAATTCCCATTATCCAGATATGGATAATAGGCATTTGCCCATTAAAAATAAAACATTAGCCAGCCAGCATAAACTAAATTAAAGCTGTACTTACCCATGCAAGGATGAAAGTCCTCATCCTCATCACCGTCCTCCTCATCCTCCGTGGGCAGCAACAGTAAAATAAAAAAAAACTTACTACTGGTCACTAACCCTTAATTACCTTAGCGGTTATTCGCCGCTATGGTAATTAAGGGGGTTAATCCCGCTCCCCACGTGGAAGGCCTAACCACCCTCCCTGGGGTAACTACCCACACCCCCACCACCCATTGCTGTCGCAGTGGTAAACCAAGCACCCAATATGGGCATGGATTGCCACAATGACAATGAATGGCAACCTAAAAGAAAACATAAAAAATACAATACATTGTAGTGAATGAAATAAAAACAAACATTTGCCAAAAAATGCATTGCTTGTCAATGTGCTTATCTATACCCAGAAGGGGCATAGATAAGCACATTGGCAGTCAATGAGCAACCTAAACATAATACACAACTAAATTAAATACAATGTGTTTCTTACCTTTGCCGGATTCACCCATGTCATCCTACTGCGGAACCGATTGTTGACCCACGACGCAATGCTCAACAGTCTGATGAGTAGAAGTCCATGATCCTCTGTTGTTTGAAGAGACGTCTCCGGTAAGTTGTTCCTTTCTTTCTTTTCTTCTTTCTTATCTTCTTTATAATCCAAAGTGGCCTGGAGATGTTGCTCCGACGGCTTCTTGGGCTCAAATGAGACAGAAAATGCCTTATATAAGGCCTGTGATGTCACATTTGAGAGTCAAATTCTACACCCCCAATCCAAATCACCCTTAGTGAATACCGTTTTCACACAGATTTCTTACAATGCAGTAAGGACATGCAAACCAGCTCGTCAATGCACTGAACTTATTGAAGTTTAGTGAATAGGCCCCTATGACTTGCAATGATGGGACCCAGTTGTTTCATATAAATGTTAAAGAGGGAGAGGAGAGAAAAGTGGGTTGAGACCCTCAAAATATAGGCAATGTGTAATGCATGTAATATGTGCTATTGAAGATGAGAGACCATTCATGCAAACTCTTTTGGTTCTCTTGCTTAAGAATGAGACATGCCAGTTTAGGGCTTGGTCATATTTTTCCAACAATTTTCAGCCTGTAAAATAGTAGGCTATGGTCTGCCAAGGCAGCTAAGAGGTCCAATGGGATGATAATTGATGGACAATCTCTGTCCATACAAGTTATCAAGTTATCTATCACACATCATAACAGTTTCAGTACTATGAAGTCTTCTGAAACCTGATTGATTTTAGTCCAGAATCTTATTTGTTTCCTAGATTGACTGGTAGATGGAACACTATTATTAATTCTAGGTTGATAGAGAGGAATTAGAAGTTGAAAACTGGTGTGACGCTGACAAATACAGATTTAAGGTTGCTCTTACTATTGAATTTACAGTCGTGAGGATGGTGCAGCCAAGCATTTCTACTGATGTTTTTACAAGCCAGAATGGACAAACATCCAGGTCACAAGTTGTTGCTTGGAGGTAGTTTATGATTAATTTATTTCCACACAGGAGATATTAGAGAATCCAGTGAACCTCATTTTGCTAGCTATACAATCCAACATTGGCCTGTTCCTATTGTCATTTACTGAGCCTCTCTTATAATTAGGATTTTGGAGTGGAAATATTGATGTTCACAGAGCCCCTTGGTTTGTTTTGGTTCATTGCTGCAGATTCTTTCTATGTTGCCAGGTAGGCTATGCAGCTAAACATGATCTCCTTGTTGTATAACTTTAAGTTGGTCATGTAGTCCTCCAATCCTTTAGCAAGGTTCCTTTTGTTTACATTAGGTGAGCTCAACTTTGCTGTTTTTGCACTTGAGTGACAGTTGATCATAGGAAAATCAGTTGATTTCTCTTGTTGTTGCTTGATCTTAGGGAAGCAATTATTTCTAACTCAGTTGTTGTTGATTTAAGAAAGACAGGAAACATCTGTATTGGCTGCTAGGGTGGAACCTGTGTCTGTGAGGATGATAATCTTGTATTGATTAATAGAGCCCTGGTGGTGCCGATGTACTATGAGTGGAGTTGTCCTGTTCGTTTATTAGGCTAACAGTGGCAGAATTGTTGGCTGGGCCCAGTTGTTACCTTCACGCTGAAGGTGCAGCCACGCCGTACTGCAAGGTCTTTAGCAACTCAATAATATTGAGTTCAAACCAATGAGGGCGAACAGGCCGTGTGACGTGATGGCCACGCCCTCGCAGATCCCCGACCACGTCCCCTCCTGTCGCAAGCTCCCTCTCTCCTGGACGCAGCCTGGACGCAGCCTGGACGCAGCCTGTGCGCGTGCACTCTCGAATTACAGAGGGCGCTCGCACACGCGCCTCTTCTAGGTTTTCTCAACCTCCTGGCTCCTCCTCTGATGCCCTGCAGGCAATCTCTCTCACTGGCTCACCTGTCTCCTCCTCACCTATCCCTGCTGTCTCCCACTTCACCCTCTGCTCCTCCTCTCTCTCCTATTGGTTGTTCCCTCCTTTATAACCCCTGTCTGTCCTTTCTCTCATTGCTCTGCATAGCTCTTGTTACATCTGTGTGTGCAGTCCTATGCTTGGCTCTCCTCTGTGTTCCAGCTTTGTTCCTGCTCCTGCTTACCCCTGGATTTCCCTGGTTTGACCTCTGCTCGTCCTGGACTACTCTGCTCTCTGTTGCCATTGAACCCTGCCTACGAACTCTACCTTGCTGACCTCTATGACCCCTGGACTTTGGCTTACGAGCTTGACGACTCTGACTTCTGTATCTCTGGACTCAGGTGCACGGACACCACTACTCTTACTCTGAACTCCAAGGCGTTGCAAGTATATCTAACCATCTCTCTACAGTCCCGGCAATGCCATACCACATTCCGGGCATGCCCTCACTGCTGTGGGTGCGTGGTAATACCCTTCCCACCTCAGTATTGGGGTCTTGCCAGGTCTGCGGGCATACAGGCGTGACACCTTTACTCTATGTGAGTTTCATATTGTGTTTTATCTATGCTATATAAATATATATTTTCCCATAAATATCTTTCTGTGCAATTTATCCATTGTGTGTGATACATTCACCGCATTCGTGGAAAGGAATGCACACCTGCCCACTACCCATCACCTGACTGCATAATCAAGGGGGAACTAAGTGGGAGGAACACTCACCTGCCCTTTACCTACCACTTTGCAAAATACAGGGACAACAGAGGTGATTTTAGGGCTATCCTTAATGATACCTTTCAAGGCACTTCATGCTCACATAACCATGTGAGTAGTGGCATTGTCCATCCAAAACTCTTACCATATCAACATCACTTGGACTTTCACTGTTAAACTATGTATGCATTTTATATCTTCCACATGATCTGCTCTCCCCAAACTTCATCTTTTCAATTATCAGTGGCACGAGGAGGAAGTTAAACCATATCACCCCCTAATTGAGAAAACTTCACAGGTTGCATACCAAGTAAAGAGCAACATTTACACTCCTTACTATGGTACACTGGGTGCTCCATGACACAGGACTACTCTACCTACAAACAAAATTTAAGTTCCACAGACCCACCTTGAAATAAAGTAAATAAAAATAATTCTACTTACACCTGCCATTATGAAGGGCGTCTGCGTCCGCATACTGCAGTGCCATGTTCTCCGATGCCAGAAACAATACATTAAAAAATACAATCTGGTGGGTGAATGGGGTATTAGCCCCAAGGATGGGTGTTTAGGCCGGGTGGGTAGCGGGAGGTGTTAACCCCTTCATTACCTTAGCCTTACCTTAGCCTTAGCCTTAGCCTTACCTTACCTAACCACTACGGCAATGAAGGGGTTAAGTCCACCCGCAAGCCCCCACAATTTCTAAACACCCACCAAGGGCCAAATACCACCTTCAGCCACCCCCGCTACCCACAATAAGTATGGCACTGGTGGTTAACCCCTTCATTGCCTTAGTGGTTAGCCGCTAAGGTAATGAAGTTGCCTGTAAATGCATTTTTCGTGCATCTGATTCATGCCGGTGATCTCCGGTAATGATATTAACGGATATCAGCTCCGGAGTCTCCCAGCATCAATCTGATGCAGGAAAAAAAAATTTTTTTTCTAAGTGCCATCTTGACGCTTCTTGGCAGCTTCTCATCACATTCTTGTCAACTTTTTGGATTTGGAGAGGAAATCTCCATTCTAGAGCAGCGATCAGCCTCGATAAACTGATCGGGGCTGCTAGAATTGAGCGAGTTTGAGAAGCCTGCGATAAGCGGCAATAAGTGGCTTATCGCAGCGCGGTTGGTTATTTTTTTTTCTCGGCAAAAAAAACCCCTTATCGCCAGCTTATCGGGTTTTACTGAATCGCTGTAGGCTTTTTTGGCGATAAACTGCAGATAAGGGGCTGTTTATAGCATGAGGCCCTATATACAGAACCACATGTTCTTGAAACTCTAAATGCACTTAATTTTCCTGAGCCGTTTCATTAATGCGTCTTCTCTGGTAAAGGGGGAGATTAGCTGTCAGATAATTAAAAAAAAAAACTTTATTTAGACTATAATAAATAATAATTAAAATAATGAATGTTGATGTGTCATATATAAAATGTGTTTTCATATTCATCTAATTCCTTTTTTGCTGACTTTACATCCTTATTTCATTATGTTCTGAGAGAGTGTAAATGTTACCTCATTATTCAACATTACATAATCTCTATAAGGAAAGATGTCTTATGCTTTTTTTTTGTTTGTTAAATGCAATGTCATTTATTATCGTACTAAGGCTTACTGGCAGATTTATTTATAATCCTGCCAAATTATAATATTCTGAGTTTATTAAAGACTAAAGACTTAATCTGTGTAAAAATGACAAACTGTATACTATGTTAATTGACAGAGCAGTTGTTCTTGAACAGAAGCATTTTAACTGGGGCTTTAAATTCTAGTTAAACTAAACCTGACACTATAGTTTTAAATATTTATTTATAGTTTTAAATATTTATTTATTATTATTTATTAATCCAACAATCCCTTTCACATGACATGTGTAGGCACTTTCTGTTGTAAACTCTTTATCAAGACGATGATATTTCATTACCAAGCCCCTCGTAAATACTGTTAATAATATTCTAATTTAGTGCTGACCATAAATACAGCACTATACTTACACTATAGAATATTACAGGTACAAAAAAATCACTGTCCTGAAGAGCTCACAGTCTAATCCGGCCAGGGAAATACAACTATTTGCAGGTCACAAGGAAAGCTGATGATCAAACTGGGATTCACCCACTTCAAAGGTAATGTTTTTACCAATAATCTACTCCTTCAATCCCAATTTGGAAGACCAACTGAGGGACAAAAGTGTATCACCAAACAGTAAAATGGTAAAGATCTTAATACCATGAAGTAATTTCAAATATTGCATGTCTGTTTCTACTAGTAATCATATTCTAGCATAGAAATAAAATGCTACAAAGTTAGCAGCATGTCTTGAATGACCTCTCCTGAAAGGGGAAATAGTGGTGATCTTATGTGATTAGATAGTGCCTTTGTGATTAGATAACTGTATTAGCTCATTTCTGGAAGTACTTGAGATGTACAGTATGTGGTAACACAGGGAAAAGTGTGTTTTGTTGTACTGATTTCTGTACCGTGTATATGACTTCAGAGTCATAATTTTCTGGAGTACAGTATATGCCCCTGCTTCACTGTCTTTCCCTCTAATGTTACTGACCTCACCTCGAAACATCAATGACCCACCCCGTCATTGGCTCCTCTTCCCATTATTAGATACATACCCCACCCTCCTGAAGAGTCACAGATAATTAATATTACATTGAACAATTGCTGCAACATGCCTGCTCAACACTGATCAAAGTCCCAATCTGTACAATAGTATTAAGACCCTGTAAAAATGAAAATCACTCTCTGCTGCAATGTACAGAACAGTATGGACTTTAATTTCACTAAGACTAAGGAATCAAAGAAAAATGTGACAAATGTTGTGCAGTCCATGTTCAAGATACACAAGAATGGAAGAGTAGAGGCTCCACGGGTTTTATAAATGCAATAATTTAATGAAGCCAAATAAAGGGTCCAACGTTTTGGCTGCCACAGCAGCCTTTGTCAAGAGTGACATGCCACTGTGAATCCTGCACTTGGATTGCAGTGTGCCTTACCTCATCGAGTTAGAGAGCACTGGTATTAGTATCTCAGATTTATTTAGATTTTTGCTCTGCAACATTTTCCCACATTACCGTCCATTTTCCTGTCATACACACATCTCGAGGGAAATTAGAGGAAACACTTCTTCATTGAAAGGGTGGTGGATTCATGGAATAGCCTCTGAACAGAGGTGATAAAGGCTAATACAATAAGGGAAAATACACTCGCTTAGGATAGGAACAGGGTTACTATAAATATGAAAGCCAAAGATTGTACTGCACCGACACACTTTATTCGAGCAAATACCCGGTATGTACCTGGCAGATACCTGGAATGCGCCGCTCCTCACCTCTGACAAGCCCCGTTGCATTTGCCTTCCCAGCCTGGGTTCATGCCTGGCTGATGGGCGGCTGATCTGTTAAATGATAATGATTAGGATTTAATAGGCTGCAATGCTTCGCGTGTCTACCAGATGGCATAAATTCATGAATTGTAATGCAGTATATATATATGTACTGTGCAGTATTGCAGCCAGCGGGAATAAAATGCTTCAATCCCTGCCGGAAAATAACTCAATGCACTCGGGCAGAAAACAATCACAAACCTCAATACACCCGGGTATACCCGAATTCGTGGGACTAGCCGAGCTCGAATAAAGTGTGTCGCCAGTGTATAAGGTCAGAGGTTTTACAACAGAAAACCGGAACATGTGCAGAGTACAGGAGTAGGGTCTAGAGGTAAGGTACCTATATGGAGCTACAGCTGAGAGGGATCAGAGGTGGATTCTGTGAAGTTAGGGCAGCAAGGCAGGAGGGGGAGGCACTGTACAGTACATATTGTTGTCTATATAAGACAAATAATGTGGCAAGAGATTAAGTTAGGGTAATACAGGAGAAATTTAAGTAGTTATGAATAGCTCAAAGGCAGACAATAACTTCTGTGGCTTTTTAAGAGATATTGTCAGTATATAGCATGGGAAGGTAGGATTCTTCACACCAGAGACTTAAAAGACTCTCACATCCACCACCAGTTTAAGTTCTTTCAAAACCAAAGCTGGCTCACACTTTAATCTTGTCTGTAACTGTTACATACGCCCATAATATATATTATCTTTAGCTGTAAATGCAATGCCTTGTATATAATGTATACCCTGTTCACTTATGTAACTGTATTTGTAACCATGTACTATTTGTTATTTTATCTATGTCCAGGACATACTTGAAAACGAAGGTGACTCTCAATGTATTACTTCCTGGTAAAACATTTTACAAATAAATAAATGCGTACAGTACAGTAGAGACTGCGACTATTCTAACACAAACCAGTGGCAATCGCCAAAAAGACCTAGGTACAGCCTGAATAAATGCCTTAATCATGCCTTAAACTAGCCCCAGCATTTCTGCATTGATTTATGGCCCATCAGATTAACAGAGGGGGTCCCTGGCAGTCCCATTCAAACTGAATTGGACTGCCAGGGACCCCTGCTGTGTTAATCCTATGGGTCGTTAGTCAATGCAGAAATGCCTAAAACGTGTCTCAAACTAGCCCAGCACATACCCAGCACATACCCTGAATGTAACCCGACTAGTTTAAAGCCAGCGTTAGGATAATCGTGGCCTCGTCTATAGGTAAAGAAATAGTGGGAAATTGCAGGATTTAACATTATTGGACAGCTTTTTTGACTTGGAGGGATATGGGCCGATATTAGAAAGGTGACCTACTGTATATCCATTTTGCAGGGAAATCAGGATTATTCAGGGCAAGATGCTGCAAAACTCCTCAGTCCACCGTCACCTAGAAGAGAGGAAATATGGTGACAAGTGGATGATGAGTTATTGTACAAGGATTTGTTAGGTTGGAGGTTGTAAGTGTAGCCCTGGTAAGAAATGGGGCTATAGTTCTATTTTTCTCCTGGTATAATCCCTGGTAAGGGCAGGTTGCCAGGGGTTATCATGGGTTTCCCCCACTTCAAGCACTTGCCCTGAGTGGTGGAGGTAGGTCACCTGACCCTGTGTCCAATCAAGAGACACAGGGGCGGTGCCTGCTGAGATCATAAAAGAGCAGTGCATTTCCTATTTAGTGTGCTGTTCTGTAAGTCTGACAGTAGTGATAGTGTGTTAGTGAGGAGAGGAATGATCAGCTCATGAGTAGAGCTGATATAGCTAGTGAGTAATAGGTGGGCCAAATACCTCTCACCCTGCTTAGGGGGTGAAGGAAGAGCTAGTCCCACCCTGGATGCCCTTTGGTCCAGAGTGGTGGCAGGGAACATCACCAGGGGAAACAGTTAGTGGACTGTGCATCACTGTACCTGTCTGCTGCTGCGGTTGCCCAGAGAATAAAGAGTCTGCTGGTTTTAAAGATAACCTTGTGTGAGACTGGAATCTCTCATCACTGTGGGGAATCTCTGTGGTAAGGATTCCACCCCGCATTCCTGGGGCTTACTATAGATGGAGGCGCTGCACCATTGAACAAAGACGAAGGCATCCACCCCAGTAACCTGTTCCTGTTATCCCCCATGTCATCGCGGGAGACTCAGGCCCTCCTGTTGCCAGCAGGTATGCACCACACTGAGACATATAGCCAGACCCCAGAACACCTTAGGGGACCTGATCTGCGATTAGGGGGGGGAAGAGGGGCTAGATAAGGTTAACAATAAATTAGAACAAAAACTAAAAGGGGAACTGAGAACCCTCTATTAAGTGAAATAGTGAATTCAATGTAAGTGTAAATGGGAATAAAATTACACTAGTATTGCATTTGATATACGCTGAGTGAAAATCCCCAAAATTTACCGTGACAAGGAATCCTGAACTGTGATTCCTGTAGGGGTTCTGAGGGAATTTGCTGTGTTTTCAATCTTCTTTCTCAGGCACCAAAAATGAAGGGAAAGCACAAACAAAGTGCAAATCATTGTAGTATTAATAGAGAAAAAGGAGAACACAGTTCTCTAGCAACTCACACTCTCTCAGTTCTTTTAAGCAGTGTTGTATACAAAGGGTCTTAAGGAGGCTTGTGGAATTACGTCTATCTTACCTGGATACAATGTTCAGGCTCACATCAGACAGGTGACAGTGGTGACGTGACAGTGGCAAGGAGGATTTTGTAAACTTTTCTCTGCAGCAGCAGCAGCAGCAGCAAAATAGACCTACGAGACCGGCAGCGACTTTCTCACCCTCTTTGGAACTAACCATGTCTGCTGAACCACGTCTCTCTACTCCTAACCGCTATGCTGGTGCGCCCCATGAATGCAGATGTTTTCTTAACCAATGTGGAAATCAATTCAAATTAACCCCTTCTAATTTTCCCTCTGTAAGGACGAAAGTAGCCTATGTCATCGGCTGCTGACCGGTGACGCCCTGGCCTGGACATCCCCCATTTGGGAAAAAAGACCAGAGGTTACCCAGGACTACTCTCGCTTTGTAAAATAATTTAAGTAGGTCTTTGACACCCCGGGTCGCAAGATTATGGCAGCATCCTGGTTTAGAGAGTTAACCTGCGCCTCTAACCGATAGAGACGGTCTAGAGGGCTTGCTTGGCCCACCTCACTGGGGTCCAAGTTCGTTGGGCTGAGCATACTGTAACGCTTGTGCTCACCACGAACAAGGTGGGACCCCAGTACTGAGGTGGGAAAGTATAGAACTGCGCACCCAAAGCAGCAGAGGCAAGTCTGGAGGGTGGATAGTAAAGATCGCCGGGTCTGGGTTGGAGAGAGGGGGTTAGTCTTGATACTTGCCGAGGTCGTAGGTGGGTGCCAGGAGGGTAGTCAGAGTCCGAGGTGCTTTGGTCTAGGGTTGGAGCCAGTAGATAAGTAGATTGTCTATTTCCGTGGTCAGGGATGGAGAAGGTCGGAAGGTCTGAGGCAAGCCGGGGTCGATAATCCAGAGCAGGGTCCAAAGTCTAACCGGGTTAGTACGAAGGGAGGAAAGCAGCAACAAGGTAAATAGCACAGAGAGTACAAGGCAGAGACAGAGACTGACAAGGCTACAACAGGAAGTGACAGAGCTGAGCATATATATCAACAGGAGTTCAATTAGAAAAGGAGGTGAAGCGGAGGAGCGGCCTCTGCGGAGGCAGGGATAGGCTATGAGAAGCAGGAGACAGGTGAGAGAGATATTAGAGTTGATGCGCAGCTGGGGAGTGGTGCACGCGCATCACATGTGCGCACCACATGGGGTGGCCACGTGGCACAAGTGGGGGGACAGAGCCAAGCTCCGTGGAAACCTTAAAAGCCCTCCATGGGCACGCTCGCTCCGTAAGGTGCGCGGGAGGCTGTATAGCAGGGGGCAAGGAGGAAGCACGCCACGAGGGACGATCTCTCTGATCTCTTGCAATGGGATGCTGTGCAGCAGGACGTAAGGAGGGAACACACCGCAGGGGACGTGTTCCCCGTTTCCTTACAAATCCCATAGTTTCTACACTGGTACGGCCGAACCGCCATCACCAGATACCGAGGAACCCATGCAACTCGGTGGCAACAAGCTGTCCTCCAGCGAGACACTCTGCCGATGCAGTGCCGGAATTTGCCTGTACTGTGGCAACCCCGGACACCAGGTACTCAATTGACCCCAGAAATTGGGAAAAGCCAACTCCCAGTGAAGATCAGGGGAATCACACTGGGAACACTATCTGCTTCCCCTATTAAAATAATGTCAACTAGGATTCTAATCCCTGTTTTGTTAACCAGCGATAATTTCCACACCACTGCACGGGCCTTTCTGGATTCCGGGTCAGGGGGCAATTTAATTGATCATGCATTCGCCAAGAGAAACTAAATCCCCCTCGTTCATAAGAAGCGCCCTATTTTTCTGGAAGCCATTGACGGTCAGCCTCTACAAGGGAGTGGCTCAGTGAGTAAAAGACACTGACTGGCACTGAGAGTTTGAAGCAGGGGAGCCTGGTTCAATTCCCGGTGTCAGTTCCTTGTGACCTTGGGCAAGTCACTTTATCTCCCTGTGCCTCAGGCACCAAAAACATAGATTGTAAGCTCCACGGGGCAGGGACCTGTGCCTGCAAAATGTCTCTGTAAAGCGCTACGTATAACTAGAAGCGCTATACAAAAACATGCTATTATTATTATTATTATTACAACCGGCATTTATCTCCCTTCAGACTGTTCTTTTCCAATTACAGACAGGAGAGGATCACACAGAGAGGATTCAGCTGGATGCCATCCATACCCCTTCGGTCGATGTGATCCTTGGCCTTCCTTGGCTACAACTACACAACCCACGGATGGATTGGACTGACAGAATCTTTCCAATGGAGTCCTCATTGCTCTAACAACTGTGTCATTACTGCCAAAAGATTATGTGGGGTTTCTGTTCCGGGAGCGGAGAAGATAACCCTACCTGAGATTTTCGGGACGTCTTTCGGGAATTTTGGGACGTCCAGAAGACACATTCTGAAAAGAATTTTGGGACGTGTTTTATAAGACACAATCTGAGGCACTACCACCCCATCAGTCATTTCATTGCCCCATCAATCTGTTGCCCGACTCGGTACCCCCCAAAGGATGCTCCTACCCGCTCTCTTCCTGAAACCAAAGCCCTGAGGGAGTATATAAAGGAGAACCTACAGAGGGGATTAATTCGTAAATCCTCATCCCCCGCAGGAGCAGGGTTCTTCTTCGTAAAGAAGAAAGACGGATCCCTTCATCCCTGCATCAACTACAGAGGTCTCAACAAGATCACCATCAAAAATTGGTACCCTCTACCTCTGATCTCCAACCTCTTCGATCGTCTACAGGGGGCTACCATCTTCACCAAATTGGACCTACGAGGAGCCTATAACTTGGTAAGAATGCGCCAGGGTGATGAATGGAAGATGGCCTTCAACACCCGGGACGGGCATTACGAGTACCGCGTTATGCCATTCGGCCTTTGCAACGCTCCAGCCGTACAATTTCGGCAATGAAATGTTCAGAGACATCCTCAACCAATATGTCGTGGTCTATCTGGACAATATACTGATCTTCTCTAAATCAATACAGGAACATTTGGCTCATGTCAAGCAGGTACTTCTGCGCCTATGATAGAACCACCTGAGGTGGGGATGTATATGCACCGACCTAAGGCCACAGAGTCAGGTCCGGATTCCGTGGTCAGACATAGGCAGATCACGGTTTTGAGAAAGCAGCGTTAACGTTTTCCAGGCTGGGGTCAAGGCAAGCAGCACAGGAGCGGTGGTCGATGATACAAGCGAGGATCGGCAGCGGAAAGGCAGGTGCGTGGTGCTTCAGCATAGCAGCTTCAGCATAGAAACCACAAACTTGGAGCGGAGCTGCTTCAGCGAAGTAAACAGGAACTTGGAGCGGAGCAGCTTCAGCATAGGAAAAGGACCCCTGAAAGGAGGACAGGGGTAGGACAGCACGAAGGCCTCTGCAAGGGGAATAGCAGCAGGCCACAGGGACTAGAAGCTTAGCACTGGGATCCAGTGCTTCAGCACAGGAACAGAATGGCCAGACAGACGTGCTTGTAGCAAGCACAGTTACATCCAAATAGACTTGGATTATGCTTAGCCACTTCATGGGGGGAAGGGCTAACCCTAAATAGCATGGGCAGTCAATAGGACAGAGCCACATAGCAAGCAGCATGAAGGAGACTGCAGAGTGAGTCCAGAACAGCTGATTCTTAATTGCAGCAGCAGGGAGGGGTTGTCTGGAAACTCCACAGCTCTGCAAAGATGAGTTCCAGCCAAAACCCAGGAGCGGATTCCTCACACCTGTTCGTTAAACTTGAGAAGTGTTGGTTCCACCAAACCTCTACGGCAGTCTTGGGATGCATCATCTCTGACACGGCCTTGCTATGGATCCAGCTGAAGTAAAAGCGGGTCTAGATTGGCCTTGTCCCACATCCTTAAGAGCCGTACAGCGATTTCTAGGATTCGCGAAATGCTACCGCAGATTCATTCATAATTTCTCTTCGATAGTAGCATCCATTACGGCCATGACACAAAAAGGTGTGGATCCCGCCTCGGTCTGCTGCCACCACTCAAGCCTTCAAAAGCCTAAAGAACACCTTCATCTCTGCACCCATCCTCGTACATCCGGATCCCGACTTGCCTTTCATGCTAGTAATGGACGCATCCGACAGCGGGGCTGGAGCTATCTTGTCACAGAGGAAGACCCCGCAAGCCAGACTTCATTCATGTGCATTTTTTCTAAAAAAAATTATTCCGCAGAACAGAACTATGACGTAGGTAACCGAGAACTCCTAGCCTTCAAGATGGCATTAGCAGAGTGGAGACACCTCCTCGAAGGTACGGAGAACCAAGTTACCATATTAACGGACCACAAAAATCTGCTTTACATTGAAGGCGCTCGATGCCCAGGGGCTCGACAAGCCCGATGGTCTCTTTTTTTCCCCGTTTTAACTTTATCATTTCATACCTACCCGGATCAAAGAAGGTTAAAGCTGATACCCTCTACTGTCAGTTCCTGGTGGAGGACAAGACAGAGGATAAACAGGAGACAGTACTCCCCCCAGCATGCGTAATCTCCGCCAACTCTTTTGATTCTCTGGAGTGGATTGTGCAAACCATGTCCCACATTCCTGAAGGTCTCGAAGTCCCAGAGGGTCATTTGTTTACTGCACCTCCCTTTTGTAGAAAGGTATTGGAATGTGGTCACTCCTCCAAATCATCAGGACATCCAGGTACGAAGAGAACTATCGACCTCTTGGAACAGTCCTTTGGTGGCTGGATATGCGGAGAGATATCAGGGAATTCGTCAAAGCGTGCTCTACATGTGCTCAAAACAAGACTCCGTGTACGGGACTTCTTCAACCTCTTCCCATTCCGGACCACCAATGGACCCACCTATGCATGGATTTCATTGTAGTGTTACCCAAATCCAAAGGAATGAACACCATCCTGGTAGTAGTCGATCGCTTCTCCAAGCAAACACACTTTATTCCACAGAAGTGTCTTCCCCAACACTTCAAAACTGTCAGAGGTTTTCACTAAAAAAAAAATCGCCTCCACGGCCATTGTTTCGGATCGGGGGTCGCAATTTATATCAAAGTTTTTGCGGTCATTTTGTCAGCAATTAGGGATCTCACTGCAGTTTTCTTCAGGTTATCAACCCCAAACCAATGGTCAGACGGAACAAACCACCCAATCTTTGGAGCAGTTCATTCGATGCTTTGTCTCAGACACCCAGGATGACTGGACTGAACTTTTCCCCTGGGCCAAGTTCGCGCATAATAATCTACGCAGTGAATCTATGATGGAATCACCCTTCTTTGTCAATTACGCCTTTCACCTGTCCACACCCCATTTCAGCACCTAGATCTGGCGTACCAGCAGCAGACAGCAGGGTATTACAGTTGCAAAATTCTTGTGAGAGGATTCAAGGAAATATCAGGTAGGCAGCTTCTAGGCAAAAAAACTCAAGCAGACCGGCATCGTCTGAAAACTATGGTAGACAATTCTGGAGACAAGGTGTGGCTATCCACCAAAAATATTAGTCTTAAGGTTCCTCCACCAAAATTGGCACCAAGGTTCATCGGTCGTTTTACCATTGTAAAAAAAGTCAACCCAGTGGCTTACCGCTTACGCCTACTTTCCTCCATGAGAATCCCTTCGGTGTTCCACACTTCTCTACTAAGGCCCCACATTCAGGCTCCTCACTCTCCTGTCCCGGTTTCACCTCCCGCACCACTCCTCGTACAAGGGCATCAAGAATTCGAGGTACAATCGGTGCTGGACTCCAGGATGTCTTGTGGGGGGCCTATAGTATCTTGTCCACTGGAGGGGTTACGGCCCCAAAGAACGATCCTGGATACCCCGGCATCTTCGACATGCCCCAAGGCTCATCCGGGCCTTCCATTCTAAGTATCCTCACAAGCCATTACTGAGATGCCCGGAGGTCGCTCCTGAAGGGGGTTACTGGGAGGATCCGTTAAAAAACCCACCCACACACCCCACAGCACAGGCACCCTTACCGAGCTGCGCTCAACTGGTACATCCTGCGGCACCACAGGCATTGCTGGCCCCACCTCCTCTCTCCACCCCCTTTGGAGCGTCGTGAACATGCAGAGCTCTTGGACTGTGCGCGGGTGGCGCGTGCATGCAGCAAAGCAGAGACTGGCTTTTCTGCATCAGACTTCAGCTGCTGCTGATTCCCCCTCAGCCTATCAAAGGATCAACTATTGCTGATTCCTCCTCCCTACAGGCATCCCATTGGTTCCTGCTAGTATATATGCTCAGCCACCCACTTGGCAAGATGGCTGAGCATAAGACTTTATTCAGTACAAAGTGCTTACAGCATCCCTGCCTCCCGGTCTTGTACCCTGCATCTTACTTCCTGTGTTTCTCCGTGTCTGACCTTGGCTAGTACCTGGACTCCGAAAATCTCTGCTCCTGACCCCAACGTTACCAACGACGATCCGCACCTCTCCAATCCTGACCCAGGATTTGCCAATGACGATCTGTACCTCTCCAACCCTGATCACGGCAAGTACCTTCTATGACTCTGACCCTATAACCCCGACCCAGCTACCCATTACCAATCTACACTCTGGAAGCATCCTCACGGCTGGAGGTTGGTGTCTCCACAATCCCCACCTCGGCCCTGCGGTCGTGCCCTGCTTGTGGTGACTTTTGCTAAACTAATTGATCAATCTACAATAGATTCTATTGATGCAAGAACCTTCTCAAAGTCATACCAGTTATTTAGATGTAGCATTGTGGTTGGTTGCACAGTTGACATGAAATTCGCAATGGGTACGGCTCTGATCCCATGTGCTGGCGAAGTCCCAGCAACCAGATAAATGACTGATCAGGATTAGAGTGGGGGCATCCCTGATTCTGAATGGGACTCCCGTTGTGTGAATCCTAACGGGCGGAATCAGTCTGTAAGAGACGTATTGGTAGTAGCCAGAATCAGTCACTCTTCCTGCGGACTTCTAAAGCTGTAATATAGTGGGCGCGTGCGCTCTGCTGTGCGCGCGTGCGGCACTTATAGTTGGCTGTGGATAGCCAGCCGTCCTATACTAGGGCCACGCGCACGCACGGTAGTGAGTGTGGAGCCGGCCGACAGGGGTGAAGACTGCGAAAAGTAAGTTTTCGCGCTGCTCCCGCCGCTGTAATGTATGTATGTATGTGTGTGTGTGTATGTATGTATGTATGTATGTGTGTGTACACAATGTTAATAAATAATTTATTCTTACACAACGTGTCTTTTTTTTTCATTTTAAAAATATATAATAAATTAATAACTCACACAATCTACACACACACACACACACAGACCACTGCAAACCTGTCGCTCCTGGCAGCAAGGACCGTACTCCCAAAAAGTGTGTGTCACGTGCACGCGTGTTCGCATAGGCGCTCGCGCCCGCACCTACTATAGAACAAGCCTAACAGGCGATCACGCTGCTTTAATTTTATTTTAATAACATATAATTGTAGCAGGGGGTAGCCAGAGCTGAACCACATTAAAAAAATTGAAGCATCACATGGTACATCCAACAATTTGATTGGTGGATGTACAATTTGTCAGTTAAATTTGGAGTCACAGGCCTTATATAAGGTCTTTCGTGTCTCATTTAACCCAAAGAAGCTGGCGGGTCAAGATCTCCTGAACCTGTTGGAGAAAAAAGAAGAGAAGGAAGAAAGAAAAACTGAGAACTATTCACCGTGGCCTCTTCTTCAAGCAACTGATGATCATGGACTTCTTTGCATCCTGCTGCTGAGGAATATAGCGTCATGGGGCAAGAGTTGGTGGCGCTGTTGGATGAGGCAGATGAATGTTTACTCCAGGAAAGGTAAGAAACACATTGATTGTATTTTATTTAATTGTGTATATTTTTTTAGGATGCCCATTGACTGGCAATTTGTTTATCTGTGCCCCTTTCAGGGTATAGTTAAGCACAATCAATGCATTTTTTGGCAAATGTTTATTTTTTTTAAACGTAATGCATTTTATTTTGTGGTTGTTTTTTTAGGTATTTAAAACCAGAGACAAAACATAAAACACAGACAGAGCTCAGTGCACATCCAGTGAAACCTATACACGGTACAGTGCCTAAATATATATGTACAGATATCTATTAAATAAATTGGTCTTTTAGTTTAACATTTTGGCCAAATTGTTGTACACTGGCGACACACTTTATTCGAGCTTGGCTAGTCCCACGAATTCGGGTATACCCGGGTGTATTGAGGTTTGTGACTGTTTTCTGCCCAAGTGCATTGAGGTATTTTCCAAGCAGGGATTGAAGCATTTTATTTCTGCTGGCTGCAATACTGCACAGTATATATATATACTGCATTACAATTCATGAATTTATGCCATCTGGTAGACACGCGAAGCATTGCAGCCTATTAAATCCTAATCATTATCATTTAACAGATCAGCCGCCCGTCAGCCAGGCATGAACCCAGGCTGGGAAGGCAAATGCAACGGGGCTTGTCAGAGGTGAGGAGCGGCGCATTCCAGGTATCTGCCAGGTACATACCGGGTATTTGCTCGAATAAAGTGTGTCGGTGCAGTAAGCCCCTGAGCCACTACACGGCAGACCACATCTCAAGGGTCCCTAACACTAATATAAATTCTTAATAACCTGTGCATTACCAGGAAGAATGATTTATAATAAATCTGTCAAAATTAGTTGCATATTTCTAAGTCTGATTGAAGCTTTTATTAACCTGTACATTACCAGGAAAAGCACTCTGTATTAGATTTGTCACAATCATACTGCAAGCAAGCAAGTTCCCCTGAGATTGGGAGATGCTATGGAGTGAGCTTTTAACCATTTAAATGTGGGAGGGGGTGAGCTTCAATTAGGTAGGAAGTTGCCACCCTCCAGTCAGCTAAGACTAGCTGAACAAGAATTGTAAAACATACAGGACACCTACAAGTTCATATTGAACCCCCAAAATAACCACAACATATATATAAGCATATAAGTGTCACAGAGGAGTGCTACTGAGCATGGCAAAAGTCATGCCCTGTATGTTTTTTTAGGTAGCCCATTTATTGCCATTATGGCAATCCATTGTGGGCATGGTTTTCCACAATGACAATCAATGAGTTGATTGGCTACTGTGAAATGTATTGTATTGTTATGTAAATGTTAATTTATTGTGTATTTATTTTGCTTTGAAAACAGATGGGCAAAAGTTCTACAGTATTAGTCACTTTTGGCTACTAGTGCTTTTGCCCATTTGTATGTGGGTTGATGGGGGTATATGGAGTGGGGTTAGTTGCCCCAGGGAGGGTTGTTAGGCCTCCCGGGTGGGTAGTGGGCGTAGTTAACCCCTTAATTACTATAACGGTTAATAACCGCTAATGTATTTAAGGGGTTAGTGTGGCCAATAGTTAGTTTTTTAATTTTAATGTTGCTGCCCGTGGAAAACGTGGAGGACAATGATGAGGATAAGGATGGCTTTAATCCTGGCAGTGATAAGTGCAAATTTAACTTACTATATGCTGGCTTGTTTCTGTTTCATTTTTAATGGGCACATTCGCTATTATCCAGATGTGGATAATAAGAATTTTGCCCATTACTGTACTGTATGTGTTGAGTGAGGGGTGGGGTGGGAGTTGTTCGGGGTAGAAGGGTTGTGTAATAGGGTGCCCATTCATTGCCATTCGGGTTATCATTGCTCCTATTAAAGGTATAGGTAACCACACTGGCAATCAATGGGTGTATTGGATAGTATTGGTTGTTGTATTGTATTTTTATGTTTATTCGGTAAAGGGGGTGGGTGAAGGGGGTAGTTGCACCCGGGTGGATGGTTAGGCCTCTTGGGTGGGTAGCAGGAGGGTTAACCCTGTCATTACCTTAGCAGTAGTAACCGCTAAGGTAATAAAGGAAAGGGGTTAACACCCCGCAACCTTTCCTGTAGGCCTAACCACCGACCCTGCAGCAACTACCCCCTTCATCCACCCAATCTACCCCCCCAACAAACCACATGCTCTGGTTTAACCTCTTCATTACCTTAGCGGCTAGCCGCTATGGTAATGAAGCTGCTTTTATTTTATTTTAATAACTCGGTACATTAAAACAGGGGATCTCCGGAGATGATAAAGTTGATAAATTGCTGTTGCATGAAACGCGTAGATGCGTTCATGTAGTCCGTTTTTATTGTTTTTCAAGCATGCAATAAATTTGATCATTTATCTTAGTTTGGAGTTGCCTGGCTATTTTTTCATTCTCTGGATACCAGAAGCAGGATTTCCCTGGCTGTGCTCTATCTACATCTACTACAACTTGGGATCTCCGTAGTTGAACTGCATTAATTTCAGCCCAGGGCCCCCTGCTTCAAGAGTTACAGGCCCCGGTACAGGGTGCTGGTATCTCCCTGCATTGTTTAAATCTTCCACGTCATGCACCGCAGAGATAACGGCACCCCATACCATGGCCTGTAACTCGGGCCGCAGGGGGTCCCCGAGGCTGAAATTAATGCGGTTCAGCTCCGGAGATACCCTGCTTCAATACTGTGTTATTAAAAAAAAATAAAACCAATGTGGTTGCCACTGTCTTAGGTGAAGACTGTATAACTACTACGAAAGCTTCCTGTTCTCACTATTAAGTAATTACTATTTAGAAGACCATACACTGCTCTATTAAGATATTGGTGTTTGATTATATTATATACCACTAATTAAAGGCTCCGCATGTGTCTTTACACATCTGACAATACATCTGACCATCATTTCACTGTTTTCACTTATTATAAACTAAGTGAACTGTAATCTGCGAATTAATTTGAGCTTTTCAATCACCAATATAGTATACCCAGCTACATTGTAGCCTATCCTGATATCATTCAGGTATTTTATTTGCGTTGCTATCACTCCCCTAATAAGGATTATCTTATTGGCCTGATCTATGACCCATACGGCATTTTCCTTGAGTGTATTAAGAACACAATCAATTTGGCAAGATTGTAGTCTGAATCAACCTTCTCTTGTCACATACTGTACCAATTACACTTTGTATAAATAGTGTATATGTACAAAGATCTTTTGCCATCAATCAGTTTGGTTTGGTTACACCGTCCAATATATATTCTAGCATTAGATCCTGTAAGTAATGTAGTTATAGAGCATGGTGTATGGTGTGCGATTTTATAATCATTACACACCACACTGATTAACATATGCACCCACGCCTCTGATTCACCTTCCCCATCACTACTCTAATTGGATAAAGGTATCAGATATCCTAAGGCTAATAGTCCATTTGGCTTACCAACAACCAAGATCTGGTTTGGGAGTGTACTGTTTAATACTTTTTCATTGTTTTTTTTTGACCAGTCGTTATAAGTGTTGTTCGTCTGTGTTTTGTGTCCAGCTATTTTTTTATCAATTAGAATAAACCATTAAAGGTTACGTTTTAACATTTCACATTTTACATATCACCTGAGTGAGTGCTGGTACTATAGGGGTCTTTTTGCACTTGCCTAGGCAAGTGTAGGTCTGTCTAATCACTTAATAATGCCAGGAATATAGTTACGGTATTTTACAACTAGAGGATGTATACCTTAAAACAGAAATCAGATACGCATTATTACAGTACATATTATTTTTACATTATTGAATTGAACTCTTGTTTTATTTACAATTGAAATTTGTCTCGAGATGTAGTGCCTGTTATTCTATACCGTGGCAGGCAGTAATGCGTCTACTGCAATACAAGGCCAGTGCGATAAAAGAAAAGTTTTTTTGTTTTTTGTACACTTCCCATGCAATTTATGGACATTTTCCATTTGGCCATAGGAAATCCATATACAAGTTGTATAGGTGCGAGTGAATACAGATTTCCTATTGTGAATTTTAGTTTACAGTGTTAACGTAGCCTAAGTGTAAGGCTATTCCTGAATAGAAGTTATGCAAAACGTTGCATAAATTGTGTAACTATCACAGAAACAAATAAGATAAAAAATGCATTCAATGCAGAGGGACAGTTGAGATTTATTATGTGGAAAATGCGAAAATCACCCAAAACTGCACGACTGCATTCAAAATCCTACCTGCTACATTTATACCTCTGCATTTAGTAAGCATAACATTTGCCCTTATAGATGTAGCAAACATTGTTGCACCGCTGGCGCACAATCCCCACCTCTTGTACATGGCTAATTCAAAACAATAGCCGCGTCTCCTGCTAGACACATTGTGTACAGTATGTCTTGCTGCAATGCGCCAGTGGGAGTAATAATGACTGCTACATCTGTATTTTGACATGAAAGATGCATGTGCATGAGTTTTTTTACAATACCATTACAGGTATGTTCTCATTAAATACTAGAAGATGGCAGATTTTCATCCCACATAACTCTTTCCCAGTATCATACATTTCAATGTTTAATGAAAATGCCCCAATTAATCTACGGAAGCTTTACTGTAGACTTAGGGAGTTTTGTTGTATGAACCATTAACTTTCACTTTACAAAATCCTATATGACTCAATGTTAGCGTGTTACTTACAGTAGCTTAGTGTCCAATCTTAGGGTTCCCTGGGGATGTAATAGATATATGGCGTACTGCACCGACACACTTTATTCGAGCAAATGCCCAGTTTGTACCTGGCAGATACCTGGAATGCGCCACTCCTCACCTCTGACAAGCCCCGTTGTGTTTGCCTTCCCAGCCTGGGTTCATGCCTGGCTGACGGGCGGCTGATCTGTTAAATGATAATGATTAGGATTTAATAGGCTGCAATGCTTCGTGTGTCTACCAGATGGCATAAATTAATGAATTGTAATGCAGTATATATATATATATACTGTGCAGTATTGCAGCCAGTGGGAATAAAATGCTTCAATCCCTGCCTAGAAAATACCTCAATGCACTCGGGCAGAAAACAGTCACAAACCTTAATACACCCGGGTATACCCGAATTCGTGAGACTAGCCGAGCTCGAATAAAGTGTGTCGCCAGTGTAACACTATAATCATTTTTATAAAAGATGTTTAGTCTAGGTCATTTTTTGAAGATCATCTATTGTGTTGACAAAACCATACAGTATGGACAAAGACAGGTCGGGAATTCTTGTTACCATTATACTGATGGCATTTCTCAACCTGATTTATAGTTTTTGATTGTGGTATTGTACAGAACACATTTTTGAATACTATAACTCAACTTGGATTACTGATATGTTCTTCTTTGCTGATATGCCCTCTGCATGCACAAATCTTACCTAATGTGGTCTTTTTCTTTTACCACAAAGTAAAAAAAATTCAATGCAACTTATATAACCTGTACGTGCTCCCCTTATGGTTTTTTGGGACTTCAGATACGAAAATCTATCTGGCCTTCTTTATCTTTAGCTAGTTTTCCTAAATGAGATCCAAACTACAGTGCATTGCTTATAAATACAAGCACAGATGGGCAAATGTATGTGAGCATATAAAATGTGATCACATATGCTCCATGACCGATATATGGTATTCCTGTAAGACTACAATCTTAGAGCGAAAAATACGTTTTACACTTTCAAAGAAAGGGATTTATTATCAGCAGACAACATTCTGGCACACCAAAGCAAATTACGAGGTCACTGGGTACTTGTAATACATATTCATTACGAAAACATGACAAAATAGGCTTTGAGCCACACTTAGCAAAATGTATTGTAGGAGCTTAAGTTAATGTATGTGAAACAAAAAGTAGAATTTAATGATTTTTTTTAACCTGAAATCTTTACTAAGCTTTTAATGCCAGTAAGATTATTTAAAACACTGAGCAATACATTTTTATATTCTCCAATGTCATTGAATATCTTTTATTGCTTTCTTTATAACTCAACACACTTTATAAGACAGCTAAAAGATTACCCATTCATTAGAAGTTTGGATGACAGTGCCAAATGTTGTCAGGAAGCAGTAAGGTTAGTTAGCTAAGGGAGACATAAATTCCAAAACAAAGAAAAAGCTCCCATGAACTTTAGCATGGAAGATGGAGTTACAGTAAGAGGAAAGCAAGTGAAAAGATTGAGGGTAAAAGGGGGGGTAAGTCCACAAGTAGTCCACAAAACAGAGTGTATGGAGAGCATACCCAGTGCAGGAATTTAAGGTCAATGCCAAAAGAAGGGTGTGTATCAGTTGTTGGTGAAACAATAGGCATAGAAGGTAGAGATGAGACAGACTTGAGCAAGACCACAATAGCAGGTACGTTAGCATGGGATTGAAAGGTCCATGAGCTGCAAAAGGCAATGTCCAGGCCTAGCAACAGGAGCAGTAGCATCAGCAGTGCTGCCAGCTCCTAAACGTGACTGGGTTGTAGGCCCATTGGTGGCAAAAAGGATTAAATTAGAGTAAACAATGCTGTGAATAGCAGACTGGCAGGGTTCTGAATAGAAGCAAGGGATGCAGTTGAATTCATGTGGTAAAAGTTCCAGCTGGGGTCTGGCCTTTGGAGTTGGAGAATATAACAGTTCAACCATGATACAGTAGGCCAAGAGTGGTAAAGAGTCAGATCATGAGTGCAGCTAGAGTAGGGATCTTTCTCACTCTCTGAATCCCCTCCTCTTGACTTCCCCAAAAGAAACTCTGGGGAGAAAAATATACCAATGTTGCATTTTTTGCTGAAACTGCAAAATATGCAAACTATTTAGGAATATAAGCATCTTAAATATGTTTGAAAACCAAACTCAGAGATAATTGCCCATCTCTATAGAAGACTGTAGTGGCATTCTGTAAGTTTCTCTAGATGCATACATACTGTACACTGTCCCTGGCTAATATTTAGGAATGTATTTTTATAAGAATGTGAAGAAAAATATGTGGAATATGGAAAATGTTAGGCTTTTTTCGTCTCACAACAGTGTACTGTAGTGAATAACAAAGGGACAAGAGTTTAAAAAAAAAAAAAAAAAAAAACAGAGGAGAATAAAAAGAAGCTGATTCTAGAGAATGGTAAGTTTTCTGCCAAAATTCCAATTTGCAAATAAAACAGATTTTTGGTTTACATTTTCAAATTGTTTCAAAATCATCAAATTTCAGAAAAAACACTAATTGAGTATATTTATTTTTCAAATATTTCAGAAATGAAAAATAATTGCCTTATTTTATTTGAAAAAATTGCAGTTGAATGCTTTAAATAAGAGTACCACTTCTCCACATCATTTGTGTGTTAGCAGCAGTGTCATTCACTTTACTACTGTTTCTACCACCAGTACACCAGATTAGTAGGTTCAGATTCCAGTTGTGGTATTAACATCGTTAGGTTGCATGTGTGTTGGGTATATAGTATGCTAGGTTGGGCAGGGGGTAAGACCAGACATCTGACTTGTATATCTACTCATTGTGTACCAGTATAACAGTATATACAGATATAATACATAAAAGCACTTTGTAATAAAATGGTTGCTCAAGTTATTTGAAGATTCTATTCATTTGAGTGCAATTTAATCTCCAGTTATAAAGCCCTTTCTCATTATGAAGAAACAACTCAGTCACATAAATATGCAAGGTTTTACATGGTATATATAATTTGAATAATCGAGGCCAATAAAGGATATTATGCAAATGAAAATAAGCACTCCATGCAATCATAATCATTTAGTCGAAAGCCAAAAAGAAGAGAAACTTAATTAATAGTCAATGAACTTAGTCATTCAATTATATATTAAACACTACATTTTATGAAAGCTGCAGTTACTATCAAGATAAGACACTTGCTGAATTATCTAAGTTTCAATTTCTATTTTTATTAATTGTACATATGCTTTCAGACAGGAAAACCACTTACCTAAATGTTAGAGTAGGCTGGAGAACATCAAGAAAATGTAGCAATTTGTATGGGGTATGATTAAGATTGAATGTGCTGTACAGCACACCAATATATTATGATAAGGTTTCATTAGCTAAGGTGTTCAAACTTGCTTTCTGTGCAAAATGTAATAACCAGTAAACAGAATCAAATATAATCTTTTTAAATCCTATTTAACTGTAGTGTTCCAATGCTATTAGTGTTGAGATACTGTACTATTGCCACTAGTTAAAATAGTTAAAACAGGCATGGCAAAAGCATCAGAAATGTCAGTGTTTTGACTCCTGCTGGTTAATTCATCAAAGCAAGGGTAACAGAAATGAACAGATAGAGGTAGAAACAATGAAGGGAAGCAAAAAATTAAGTAAAATAATCCGCTTCCCAACTAGGACCAAAGGTAATATATATTTATCCGTGTAAATGTTTTCAGTACTATAGTTGTTGTCTGTCATATGATTATATTTTTGTGTTGAGGTGACCCTAATCCCATTTTAATTAGTGGAAAGGAAGATATGAATTTTTTTTTTGGAAAAAAACATAGTTAATAAAAAATGATGCAACTTTATTAATAATGTTGTTAAAATGTTTTGACCTTGGAGCTATTGAGCAATCCCCAGAATATAACCCCCAAAGATCAAAGCCAAAGTTAGAGGTCAAATTTGCCACAGCTTTATTCACAAACAAGTTTTTAAACCAAATAGATACAGAAACTCCCCTCAACCTAATGGCTAAGAAGAGAAAAAGCCAAAAAGAGTAATATTACCAGCACTGGACATATAAAGTAACTGCAACTGTGTGTTTTATTATTCTTTACCAACCATGATAGCCCAATGTTTTGTTCCAGAGTCAAAAAATAAACAAAAGAGGGACCAATATGGAGAAAGGAGGGAACATGCACAACCCTTAAATGCCCCAAACCACCACACATATATATTTATGTCAAAATGAGTGCTACTGGGATTGTGACCTTGTATAATATATAACAAAAGACAGAAAGCCTCAGTGCTACATCCAATATGTTAAATTATGTACTGTACAGTAGTTAAACACAGTGGAGAGAAAAAGTCTGTGAGCCCCTTATGATTTTCATATATTTCAAAACTAAACTGTGATTAGATTTTATTCTAAGTCCTAATAATAGATATAGATAACCCGCTCAAACAAACACATGATACTTTTTCCACATTTATTTATCCACAAATGATTCAAGATTGAATATCTATGTGTAAAAATGATGTGAACCTTTAGATTCAGTACCTGGTTGCACCCTCTTGAGCAGCGATGACTTCAACTACTGTAAGCATTTCCTGTAACTGCTGGTCAGTCTCCCACATCGGTTTTGAGTAATTTTGGCCCATTATTCCTTACAGAACGGCTTAAACTCCGTGACATTTGAGAGCTTCCTTGCATGGACAGCTCGCCTCAGGTCCTGCCACAACATTTCAATGGTGTTTAGGTCTGGACTTTGACTAGGCCATTCTAAAATGAAGAATTTTTTCTTCTGCAGCCATGCTTATTTGTTTAGGATCATTGTCTTGCTGCATAACCCACTATCATTTCAGCTCACAGAAAGATGGCCTGACAATCTCCTCTGGAATATTCTGATACAATACAGAATTCATGATTGTGTCAATGATGGAAATACATCCAGGTCCTGAGGCAGCAAAGCAGCCCCATACCATCTGTCACGGTTGTGCTCGCCACAAACCAGGGTCGGACCGCGAGGCTGAGGTGGGGTTGTAAAAGCACCGACCTTAGACCGCGCAGGCTGATCCGGATTGCGCAGTTCGTAGTCATATGTAGCAGAATCAGGATTGGAGAAGACAGCATCGTCGTTGTACAAGCCAGGGTCAGGACAGAAGACGTCAGAATAAACATTGTCCATGCAGGAGTTCGGCAACAGGGAGTCAGGAAAGCCCCGCTTCAGCTTAGGAGCGCGGGGGAGGCCTCTGCGCATGCGGCGACCATGGCCCATGGTACTGGTCACAGGAGGTGGAAGACTGACCAGATTACACACCGCCTAGCTGCACGGGTAAACCAGTGCACAGCGCAAGAGTCCTGAGCGGGCTGGGGAATCTTCTGTTTCAGCGCAGGAACCAGGACACGGCCTCTCTAGATTAGGGAAAGAGTAGGCCCCAGGAACCAGGAAGCTGAAGATACAGAGGGAAACCTCCGCTTCAGTGCAGGAATCCAGGAGGCTGAAGGACGCAGGGACGAAACCTCCGCTTCAGTGCAGGAATCCAGGAGACTGAAGGACGCAGGGACGAAACCACTGCTACAGCACAGGAGAACAGGAAGCTGAAGGACGCAGGACGGAACCTCCGCTTCAGCACAGGAGAACAAGCGGGAGCTTGAGGGAAGCTGAAGGACGCAGGACGGAACCTCCGCTTCAGCACAGGAGAAAAAGCGGAAGCTTGAAGGAAGCTAAAGGACGCAGGGCGGAACCTCCGCTTCAGTACGGGAGAACAAGCGGGGGCTTGTGGCAGAACAGGTTGTGACATCCGGTAAGGACTATGCTCGGCAGGGAGCATTGTGGGAAAGCAGTACTTAAAGGCCAGCGGGCCAATCCCCGGCGGGGGTGTGAAGCTACTGCTCCAATGAGTGAATGCAATTCTAGGTTGCAGTGATTGGCTGCACAGCTGCAATAGATACCAGAGGGAGTGTGTATTACTTTGGTGAGTGAATCCAGGCTGCAGCAAACATCAGGAGAGCTGTTCCAGAACTGCACCGGTCTGCAAGGTAAGGCAACCAGTAAACCGCGGAGCAGATTCCTTACAGTACCCCCCCTTCACGCGAGACCTCCGGGCGAACATGAGCACTCATAGAGTTGGAGGACCGGGAATTGTTGCTGAACCGTCTAGGATTGGGGTTAGAGTCGTGGTCCAGAGACTCGTGGTTAGTCCTTAGTGTACCCCCACCCCCCGGTGAGAACTGCGGCCAGACAGGACCATCCATAGGTCTTGGGGACATTGAGTTGTTCCTAAAATTCTTTAGGTGGAAAGAGCATCCGTAAACGAGCAGTTCTTTGGTGAGTACAGTTCTAGGATATGAGATTGATGGAAGAAACATCCTTGGTACATGGCTCGCCTCGAAAAATGTCTTGGAAATCCAGGGCTGTGAAGAACCAGAGAGTTCCAGAGCAGAAACGGCAGAAGAACCCCCACTGAAAGCCCAGTCTTTAATAAAGGAACCGGAATCTATGATAGGCGGCCCTGATAGTTGATCGAATACACCAGGAGGAACTTTGTAACAGAAAAAGTCTTGGCTGACCACTGCATGTTGGAATTTGCGAGGAATTTTTCCTCTAGAAGGCTCCCAGGTAATGGTTAGTAAGGGTATAGGCTGGTTGGAAGCATCTCCCGGTATTGGTATGGAAGGTGACAAGGCAGGCAGTAAACCAGGCATAGGGACCGAAATCTTGGGATACGTACAGAGTATTTCAAACTGAGAGGAAATAACAGGGGCAAACGAAAATTCAGAGGGACAAAACCATGGTTTAGCAGGAGCAGAGAAGCAAACAACAGTAGGGCTCTCCAATACTGGGAAATCTTCATTGGAAGATAGTATTGTCAGTGAATCAGGAATAGACCTTGGGATTTTCATATCAGTAGCTTGAGAAAAAGGCAGAGCCAGGTTAGTGGTGGGAGGGAAGCTAACATCAGAAGCTGAAGTCTGTACCTCAGTGACAGGGACCTGAGAATCAACAAGCAGCAAGTAAGAACTATGAAAACTCTTAATGACAGGCACCTTAGGAGTACAAGGAGTCTTTTCCGAAACTGCAATGGCCCTAACCACAGGGGTACCTAACCTGACAAAAACATGAATAGGTGTGTTTTCTAGTGCAAAATCTCTGATCACAGGACTCCTAACCGATAGTGAGGGTGTCTGGGTTTGATTAGAGAAAAAATCAGATGTATTGATAAGTGACTTAGAAATAATTACTGAGGTTCTAGATTTGCTGGACATGTGAGAAAAAATACCCTTTAAGACAGGAGCTTTAATTTCTTTCCAGAGTAACCCCATGTTTGCTGGGGCATATTTAGACACAGTACTGAGGGACTGGGTTTCAGCAAAGGCAGGACAGCTAAATAGCTCAGATTTAAACCCCAGGACTTGTAATATATGCATGGTGACCTCAGACAGTACTAAGGGAGTGACCACAGATATGCTGATCCCTGGAGAATTAGCCTGGACAGAGAAATCAGGGGGACTCCCAGTCAGGATAATCATTGTAGGAAGAGCTTCAGAATCAGAAGAAGAATCATTACCTCTCAGAGTCTCAAAACTAGTAAGACACAATTCAGCAAAAAGGGAAACAGTGTGCAGGCTTTTTACTAATCTATATGAAAAAGCGTCACTTTTGGGAGAAAACCGTGCGTCAGCAAACATTCCTGGGAACACAATATGAACCCCAGGAGGGACATACAGACTACTGTATGCTTTTAACCCTAAGCTTAAAGAGGAGGAGAACTTAGACAGTACACGGGGATTAATCATAACTGTACTGGTCTCTGAAGTAGGTATTTGGTAAGGAATGTCTGGGAAACCAGAAATTACTGCAGACTCCATAATGTGGGAACTATGCGCTGAAGCAGGGATCACCGCTATGTGGGCGATAGGCTGGTTCAGTGAAATACCCGGGAGAAGGAACTCTACGACCAAGCTTAGGGAAAAACCTGACTCCTGAATACATTTATCAGGAACCAGAACTTTAGCTGAAGTCTCTGGAGGCGAAACTGCGGAAACTTGAGCTGAAGGAGGGAATTTTAGCAAAGAATATCTAAGGACTGCGTACGGTTATGGGAATCTCTCAATGCAACCTCTGCTGTCTGACTTGTGGACTCATTCTCTGAGGCTAAAACGAAGGCATTAACTTGGAGGCAGCAAGAATTTACAGGGGTTAATGCAGACAATGCCTGAGAGTAAAACATAGGTAATCTTCTCTCTGTATTAGGAGAGACCAGGAATCTCTCCTCTGGAGCTAGGGGCGTTACCATGGCTGACAGAGAACAGGGATTTACCAAAGGAAACTCAGAGAGCTGCCCCACAGGGGTTAATACAGAAATGACCCTGGGAACAGAACTTAGGGATTCTTTCTCTGACTGGGGGAAAGCGCACAGGACTGCCTAGCAGCGATTAAAGCTGGAAAACCCTCAAGACCTGGAGTGACAGATTCGGAGTTAGAAATAGGGGAACTAAGGGACTTATTCTCTGATAGTAGAACCTTAGTGTTGATTAGTGAAACATATGTATTCTCCAGGGGAACCTCACAGGACTGATCGGCAGGGGTTAAAGCTGGAAAACCCTCAAGACGTAGAGAAAGGGCTTCTGAGCTAGAAATAGGAGAACTAAGGAACTTATTCTCTGATACTAGAACCTTAGTGTTGGGTAGAGAAACATATGTATTCTCCAGGGGAACCTCACAGGACTGATCGACAGGGGTTAACGTACTGCTGCGACACACTTTATTCGAGCAAATACCCAGTATGTACCTGGCAGATACCTGGAATGCGCCGCTCCTCACCTCTGACAAGCCCCTTGCGTTTGCCTTCCCAGCCATGGTTCATGCCTGGCTGACGGGCGGCTGATCTGTTAAATGATAATGATTAGGATTTAATAGGCTGCAATGCTTCGCGTGTCTGCCAGATGGCATAAATTCATGAATTGTAATGCAGTATATATATATATATATATATACTGTGCAGTATTGCAGCCAGCGGGAATAAAATGCTTCAATCCCTGCCTGGAAAATAACGCAATGCACTCGGGCAGAAAACAGTCACAAACCTCAATACACCCGAGTATACCCGAATTCGTGGGACTAGCCGAGCTCGAATAAAGTGTGTCGCCAGTGTAGACATATCATTAGTGTCAGGGAACCCGGGCACACAATCAGAGCTAGGGACTGTGGTAGTTACTACGTTAGAAGATATTGTTAATGGGTCCGTTTGGTCATCCCCCGGAGAGGGAGATACATCCCCCGGTTTAGCGACAGGACTGGCAGCAGAGGAAAACCGCCAGAGGACGGCGTTAGCGGCTAGGGGGCGATCCTGTTTTAACAAGTAACCGTCCAATGCCAAGGAAAGTACATGCAGCGTGTCGTGAGTGAGAGCCATCATGACGGAAGGGTCCGGGAGTACTACAGGAATGTCCAATGATAAAGCCAGGGCATTGAGTGTACTACAGGCGTTGACCAGTTCCACAGGACTCACCTTATCCCCAGTTAAAGGGGAATCAGGGGAGAAAACACTGTTTTCACTGGCCAGATACTGTTTTAAGTCTCTGAGGCAGAAAGCCTTACAAACCAGATCATTACGGCATTTCTTTTGCGAGGGAGTTAAGCCCTCCGACATAAACGGATCTTCCATCAGGGGTATTATATCGCACAAATAATCATTCTCAAACTGGGACTGGTCTACAGACCGGGACAGGTTTTTAGGAAAAAACTTACCAACCCACACCTTAGCGCGGTCCGAGTTTGTGGGGCCGAGCATACTGTCACGGTTGTGCTCGCGACAAACCAGGGTCGGACCGCGAGGCTGAGGTGGGGTTGTAAAAGCACCGAACTTAGACCGCGCAGACTGATCTGGATTGCGCAGTTCGTAGTCATATGTAGCAGAATCAGGATTGGAGAAGACAGCATTGTCGTTGTACAAGCCAGGGTCAGGACAGGAGACGTCAGAATAAACATTGTCCATGCAGGAGTTCGGCAACAGGGAGTCAGGAAAGCCCCGCTTCAGCTTAGGAGCGCGGGGGAGGCCTCTGCGCATGCGGCGACCATGGCCCATGGTACTGGTCACAGGAGGTGGAAGACTGACCAGATTACACACCGCCTAGCTGCACGGGTAAACCAGTGCACAGCGCAAGAGTCCTGAGCGGGCTGGGGAATCCTCTGTTTCAGCGCAGGAACCAGGACACGACCTCTCTAGATTAGGGAAAGAGTAGGCCCCAGGAACCAGGAAGCTGAAGATACAGAGGGAAACCTCCGCTTCAGTGCAGGAATCCAGGAGGCTGAAGGACGCAGGGACGAAACCTCTGCTTCAGTGCAGGAATCCAGGAGACTGAAGGACGCAGGGACGAAACCACTGCTACAGCACAGGAGAACAGGAAGCTGAAGGACGCAGGACGGAACCTCCGCTTCAGCACAGGAGAACAAGCGGGAGCTTGAGGGAAGCTGAAGGACGCAGGACGGAACCTCCGCTTCAGCACAGGAGAACAAGCGGAAGCTTGAAGGAAGCTGAAGGACGCAGGGCGGAACCTCCGCTTCAGCACGGGAGAACAAGCGGGAGTTTGTGGCAGAACAGGTTGTGACATCCGGTAAGGACTATGCTCGGCAGGGAGCATTGTGGGAAAGCAGTACTTAAAGGCCAGCGGGCCAATCCCCGGCGGGGGTGTGAAGGTACTGCTCCATTGAGTGAATGCAATTCTAGGTTGCAGTGATAGGCTGCACAGCTGCAATAGATACCAGAGGGAGTGTGTATTGCTTTGGTGAGTGAATCCAGGCTGCAGCAAACATCAGGAGAGCTGTTCCAGAACAGCACCGGTCTGCAAGGTAAGGCAACCAGTAAACCGCGGAGCGGATTCCTTACACCAACACACTCTCACCACCATGCTTGACAGATGGAATCAGGTTCTTCTGTTCGAACGCAGTGATTTTCACCAGACATAACGTTTCTCATTGAGGCCAAAAAGTTCTACCTTTAACTCATCTGTCCAGAGAACATTCTTCCAGAAGTTTTATGGATCCCTAACAGATGGGCCACGATTCACCTGCACCCTGTGCGTCACTGGGAATGGGTGGATCTTTGCCCAGGTTCTCCTGTGATCGGGGCCAAGTGCAGCAGAGGGGGAATTTTCCATAAGGATTAACACAGCAGGGGTCCCTGCTTCCGAATGGGACTCCCACTGCGTTTATCCTAGCGGTCCCTCTTTCTCCCTACACAGCTCTTACAGGTGTGTTTTAATTATAATTTTAAGTACACAGGATTGAAGCAGGAGGTCTCCGGAGCTGAACAGCATTAATTTCAGCTGAAAGGACTCCTTCTTCCGTTGTTCAGGCATCAAGTGGATAGGACACTTAAACTTGCAGGAGATTCTGGCACCCCATATAGGGGACTTTACCTCAGGATACATGGGGTCCCCGGACCTGAAAGTAATGCACTTCAGTCCAGAGACCCCCCTGCTTTAATACTATGTACTAAAAAATAAAAAAAGCAGATCTTCATTACCATAGTGACTAACCACTAAGGTAATGAAGGGGTTAAACATTAGTATCCGGTTTGTTGTGGTAGAGGGGGTGGGTGAAGGTAGTAGTTGTCCCGGTGATGGTAGTTAGGCATCCCGGTTGGGTTGTGGGAGGGGTTAACCCTTTAATTACTTTAGTGGTTACTACTGCAAAGGTAATTACGTGTTAACCCCTCTTGCTACCCTCCGGGAGGCCTAACCACCCACCCGAGTGAATGTACCCACTTCACCCACCCCTTCTACCTCCAACACCACATACAGAAATGTTCAATAGCCCTATTAGCCAACTATGGCAAATAGCGCTTTTGCCAATTCAAATATACAGTACAATAAACTACAAATTACATTAATAAATGTTTTACTTATCCCTGCCATGATAAAGGTCATTCCCTCCTCCTCTTCATTCTCACCAATATTCTAGAAAGAGCTGATGCCAGACCATTAAAATGCCAGTAACCCCTTAATTACCTAAGTGGTGACTACTGCTAAGGTAACTAAGGGGTTACTGCTGTTTTAATGGGGTGAGTGAAGGATGTACAGTTATTGCCCCAGGGTGGGTTGTTAGGCCTCATGGGTGGATAGCAGGAGCGGTCAATCCCTTAATTACCTTAGCGATTACTACCGCTAAGGTAATTAAGGTGTAAACCTCGCCTGCTACCCACCCGGTTACGTGACGAGGGCCATTTAAACTTGCAGGAGATAGCAGCACCCAAAACAGGGGCCTCAACCTCATGTATCAGGGGGTCCCTGGACCTGAGATTAATGCTGTTCAGGTCCAGAGACCCCCACTTCAATCCACGTACTAAAAATTATTAAAAAAACAGCGTGATCGCCTGTAAGAGCTGTGCAGGGAGATACAGAGAGAGACCGCTTCTCTCTGCTCTCTTAGCGCAGCTTTTCAAAACCAGTGCAGGCTGGTAGGATTAACACAGCGGGAGTACCATTCAGAAGAAGGGACTTACGCGTTGTGGATTCTTATGGGAAATTAGTCTACTGGGGTTTTGGGTGTGAGGAAGCTGAGATCGGGCTGCAGTCAGGCTCCCTTCAACTGTAATTTCCTTGTGCCCAAATTTAAAGTAAATTATACTCCATCTGTATGTGCAATTTGGCGAACTTTGGACAGCCATCAATTTTCTTTTTATAGAGCAGTGGTTTCCTACTGGGTATCCTTCCATAAACACCATTCTTGTTCAGTCTCTGAAAACTCACATTAGCCAACGCAAATGTGGCTTGTAGACCCTTGGATGTTACTCTATTTTTGGGGGCAATTTCCTGGATGATTCACCGGTTTGTTCTTGGAGATATTTTGGCAGGACGCCTACTCCTGGGTAAAGTGACTGTGGTCTTGAACTTTCTCCATTTGTAGACTATATGTCTGAGTGGATTGGTTAAACCCCAAATCCTTAGAAATGGTTTTGTAACCCTTTCCAGAAAGATGAGCTGCTTTTCTGAGGTCCTCAGAGATGTATTTTGATCGTGGCATGATGTATTTCCACACATCTGTACGGTGAAGACAAAACTCACAAAGTTTCTGATCATTATATATGGTGGGGCCTCCCAATCTCACATCTGAATATCTACCTAATTATTTAAACACCTGATTCTAATTATCCCCTTTAAGGTATCTGATAAAACCAGGGTTTCCCTTATTTTTGCACATATCCTGACTCTTAATTACTAATTGTTTGTCTAATTCATACATCATACATCATTTTGTTTCAAAAGACATGGAATTAGTTAATATAAATCCTCTTGGATATTTAAGAAATGACTGGTTTTTAGTCAAGAAGGTTATCGTGGAAAAACTGTGGAATCTCTGTAATTATCATCATTGGGATTCACAAACTTTTCCTCGCCACTGTATCTGTATAATGGAGGAAGAACTGTCTTAATAGATTTGTCATTCATAGGTATACAATAAGATATGACATTTAAAAGTGGGATGAGTCAACTTAAAACCCTAAAGGAGAGGTCACAACCTCCAAAAAATTATTTACCAATTGCAATTTACAAAGCATTCCTTTTGACACAAATATATATGGTGTGTGGGTTTAAACTAGCAGGGGTTGCGTGTGTAGGTACAGAAGTGCTAGGACTTGCAAAAGAGGGGTTGTAAGCATTAAGGGCCGAAAAGCGTTTTATCGCCATTTTCTCGCCACAAAAAGCCTTTGCGATTCAGTAAGCGCCGATAAGTGGCCAAAATCGGCAATTTTTCTTCCCGATAAAAAATTATTGGCAGGCGGGTGAAGATAAGCCACTTATTGGCACTTTTTGAACTCGGCTGAGTTCAGGTAGCCCCGATCATCTTTTCGCTGCTGATTGGCACTGCCGAAAAGAGAATTTATCGGCAATCCGTCCCACCATCTTAAAGTTGGCGGGTTTGTGGTGTATAAGCATCGGAAAGATCGACACTTATAAAAAATCAGGCTTTTTCCTGGCTGGGATTGATGCCGGGGGTTTCCAGAGCTGATACCCGCTAATAGCAGCACCGGAGGCCCCCAGCATGCATCCGAGGCAGGAAAAATGCATGTAAAGCCCACTACATTACCTTAGCGGCAAACCGCTAAGGCAATGAAGGGGTTAACTCGCCATGCCAGGTTTATTGTGGGTAGCTGGGGTGAGTGAAGGGGGTATTTGGCCCTTGGTGGTTGTTTAGGGCTTGCGGGGGGGTTGCGGGTGCACTTAACCCCTTCACGACCGTAGGGTTAAGCCCTCCCACTACCCACCCGCAAGCCCTAAACAACCACCGTTGGGGCTAATACGCCCTTCACCCACCCCCACTACCCACAATAAAAAAAACACACACACAACAGCCCCACACTAAATAAATAAATATATATATATATAAATAAATAAATATATATATATAAATAAATAAATAAATATATAAATAAATAAATATATATATATATATATATATACATATATATATATATATATATATATATATATATATATATATATATATATATATATATATATTACCCCAACAACACCTATACCCCCCTAACATACACATATATGCACATCAATGATACTATTGGCTGGCGGGGGCCCTTGGGTGTTACCAGCAGGCCTGCAGTACCAATTCTGTGCCCCCCCCCAATTAATGTCAAAACACATACATACTTATAAATAAATAACCCCCCACTAACACATACAGTATAGTAATGGGCACAATTACTATTATCCACAAATGGATAATAGTGAATGTGCCCATTTTAAATACATTAAGAACAATAAATAAAATAAATACATATTGCACTCACCCTTGTCCGTCTGCCACGATGAAGGCCATCCTCATCTTCATCACCGTCCATGCCCCCCCCCATGCTCCAAAACATGAACAAGAATAAAAACAGCCAATGTACAGTAATGTCCCCTAACCCCTTAATCATTACAGTCATTAAGGGGTTAACCCACCCTCACCCACCACTCGGGAGGCCTACATACCCTCCCCCACTACGCCCCCCACCCCGTGAGGCCTAACCACCCTCACCACTACCCAGCCAGGAGGCCTACCCACATACCCTTGGGGCCAATACCCCCTTCCCCCACCCCCAGTACCCACAATAAAAACAATACACAGCCCCACAATAAACATCATTATATTTATTAAATACATAACCCCCCCCTGTGCCCCCCCATCATCAATAAAAGATCAAGATGATGTCATGAAAAGAAAGAGGGCCGGCCTCACATGGTATGGTAGCCAATCAGAGCGTGGGAAATACATCCCTACTCTGATTGGCTCTAGTACCATGTGACAGGCTTTCAATGACGTCACATCCGTTCTCCCCAAAGCCTCTGTCACATGGTCTACTAGAGCTAATCAGAGTAGGGATGTATTTCCCACGCTCTGATTGGCTACCGTACCATGTGAGGCCAGCCATCTTTCTTTTCATGACGTCATCTTAAAGGCAATTGAAGCACAGCCATTCTGATTGGCTGGCATCATTGCCTTTAAATGACATCATCAAAATTAATTTTTTTCCCCCAAAATCACATGGTTTACACGGCCCAATCAGGGCTGTGGGAACCATATGACGACAATGTGAAGTCATAGGCCTATAAAAGCCTATGGCGTCTCATTTTGAAGGCAGACGCCGAGGAGGAAGGACCTCCTACAGAAGAAAGAAGGCCAGGGCGTGGTCGAAGAAGAGAAGAAGACCCCGGAAGATACAAGAAAGAAGAATACAGATGAAGATGGATTACAAATAGAAGACCCCTGGATTGTTAAATTTTATTATTTTATGATTTATAATTTTATGGGTTCCTGTGCCTGGATTGGTTAGAGAGTAAGCTGTTCAACAGGAGTCGGTGAGTGGGTCAAGTAATGGTAAGTGAACAAAAGAAATGTATTTTTTTTTAACTTGTACATGTTTTTATGATTTTTTTACATGTGATTTTTTTTCAAAGATCATTTCTTGCCACTGTATGTATGTATGTATGTATGTATGTATGTATGTATGTATGTATGTATGTATGTATGTATATATGTATGTATGTCTAGATCGATATATACATAGAGGGTAAGAAATTATTTTGTTTGAAAAGCTTGTTTGCAGATTTTGGATATGCTGCTATGCATAAATGTGTGTGTAATGTATTTTCTAATTAGATAGATGTAATTTTTGTTCTTGTATGGTGTACTTTAGGTCATGGTGAGGCTTGCTTTTCTATATTAAATTCTTTTTGGTACTTATATTTTGTCTGATGGTAACTTGTTCTGTTTAACGATTGAAATAGTAAATTGTGTAATTGGTATGGATGGTATTTAAATTGTTTTTGGATGTGATTAATGAATGCTAATTGATTTATTATTTATTTATTTATTTATTTATAAAATATTTTACCAGGAAGTAATACATTGAGAGTTACCTCTCGTTTTCAAGTATGTCCTGGGCACAGAGTAAAACAAATAATACATGGTTACAAATACAGTTACATAAATGAACAAGGTATACATTTATATACAAGACATTGCATGCACAGTTAAAGAAAATATATATTATGAGCTTATGAAACAGTTACAGACCAGATTAAAGTGTGAGACAGCCTTAGATTTGAAAGAACTTAAGCTGGTGGTGGATATGAGAGTCTCTGGTAGGTTGTTCCAGTTTTGGGGTGCACGGAAGGAGAAGGAGGAACGTCCGGATACTTTGTTGAGTCTTGGGACCATGAATAGTCTTTTGGAGTCTGATCTCAGGTGATAGGTACTGCATGTGGTAGGGGTGAGGAGCTTGTTCAGGTAGCTGGGTAGCTTGCCCAGAAAGTATTTGAGGGTGAGACAGGAAAGGTGAACTTTGTGCCTAGACTCTAGTGATGACCAATCTAGTTCTTTGAGCATTTCGCAGTGATGTGTGTTGTAGTTGCATTGGAGAACAAAACGACAAATTGAATTGTAGAGGGTGTCAAGTTTGCTAAGGTGGGTTTGAGGAGCCGAGCCATATACTATGTCTCCATAGTCAATAATTGGCATTAGCATCTGCTGTGCAATACGCTTTCTGACCAGGAGACTTAGGGAGGATTTGTTCCTGTAAAGTACCCCTAGTTTGGCATAGGTCTTGGTTGTCAGGGTATCAATGTGCATCCCGAATGTTAAGTGGGAGTCAAACCATAAGCCCAGGTATTTACAACTAGTGACAGGTGTTAGGGTGGTGTTAGCGTTGGTTCTAATCAGGAGCTCAGTCACTTGGTCCCAAATACCATTGTTACAGTCTTGTCAGTGTTTAAAAACAGTTTGTTTTGGGAAATCCAGTTTTCGAGTCTCAAAAAGTCAGACTGAAGTATGTGTTGAAGGTCAGAGAGGCTATGGCTGTGTGCATACAGGATTGTGTCATCTGCATACATGTGTATTGAGGCTTCCTTACAAGCTGTGGGAAGATCATTAATGAACACTGAGAAGAGTAGGGGCCCCAGAACAGAGCCTTGCGGGACACCACAGGTGATATCCAGGGGGTTGGAGTTAGAGCCTGAGATGGACACATGTTGGGATCTTCCTGATAGGTAGGACTGAAACCAGTTTAAAGCATGTTTCCCTATTCCAGAGCTCTGGAGTTTGTTAAGCAGGATAGCATGATCAACTGTGTCAAAAGCCTTTGCAAAATCTAGGAATACTGCACCAGTGAGTTGTCCCCGTTCCATTCCACACTGGATTTCATTGCAAACTTTTAGCAGGGTAGTTACGGTGGAGTGTTTGGGACGAAACCCAGACTGGAATTGGCTAGGAAAATTTGTCTTGGTGTAGAACTCGCTTAATTGGGAGTGGACACATTTTTCCATAACTTTGGATAGAATTGGGAGAAGTGAGATTGGCCTGTAGTTTGAGACAGTGTTTTTGTCCCCACTTTTGAAGATTGGGACAACTCTGGCAGTTTTCCAGGTCTTAGGGATATGGCCTGCAGACAGGATAGAGTTGACTATGGACGCAATTGGTTTGGCAATGGCTGGGGCACCAAGTCGTAGGAACCTAGATTGTAGTAAGTCGGGTCCACATTGGCTGCTTAGTTTTAGTTTGAGGAGCGCTTGTGTAATCTCCTCTTCAGATACTGGGCTAAATTGAAAATTGTGGGCAGTGTTGGGAGGGGGTGGGACTATAGGGGTACTCCCAGGATGAGATTCAGGTTTGGGGTTTGTGCTGCGTTTCGCTAATAGGTTAGTGGCACACCCCACAAAGTAATCATTGAATGCATTTGCAATGTCAGTGGGGTTTGTCAGAGTAATATCCCCCTTAGTGATATTACTTGGTTGTTGATGGTTAGGAGGCTGGAATATATTGTTGATAACCTTCCAGAAATTAGCTGGGTTTGATGTATTCTGGAGGAGATTGTCAGAGTAATATTGTGCTTTTGCATGCCTTGTTTGCCTTGTGCACACGTTCCGCATGCATCTGTAGTGATTGAGATCCTTGGTAGTGCCAGTTACTTTGTAGCTTTTCCACAAGGCATCCCTGAACTGGTAGAGTGCTATAAGGTCAGGTGTAACCCATGGAAGGTGGGCTCCCCGTACCCTTATTTTGCGTAGTGGAGCATGGGTATCGCAGAGTTTGAAGAACTCGGATTGGAAATAGTCGAGCGCAGAATCAGGGTCGGGAATTAAATCGATTCTGTGCCATGGGCAGTTGGTAAGGTCATCCAGAAACTGTTGTGGGTTAAAGTTTTTAAATGTTCTAGTGAGGAGAACTTTGGGGCTTGAATGGGGCGGTTTAATTTTCCTTACACAGTACACTATTGCATGGTCACTGAAAATGTCAGGAAGGATGCCAAAGGATTGGATTCTGCTGGGGTTTGAGGAGAGAATCCAGTCTAGCAAGGAATGGTTATGCGACTTCAGGTTTATTCGTGTGGGTTGGGAAATGAGTTGCGATAGGTTAAGTGACTTGAGTTGTATCTGGATTTTGTGGTTTTTAGGGTCAAGCCAATTGAAGTTGAAATCCCCAAGAACTAGCAGCTCACTCTTCTCATTCAGAGAGGAAATGGAGGCAAGAAATTGGGTGATATCAGTCAAGGATTGTAGAAGGGCTTTAGGGGGGCGGTAGATGCCAGCAAGCAAGATGGGCTTAGAAAAGGGGAGGCAGATTTTGCCAACTAGAGTTTCAAAAGAGGGTGGACTTGGTGGGCAATGTAGCAGTGTAAATTGTAAGGTGTCTGCAATATAAAATAACACCCCTCCTCCTCTCTTTGACCTATCTCTCCTAAAAATGGAGTATCCCTGAATGGCGATATTTGCATCAGGGGTTTTAGAGGATAGCCATGTTTCTGTAAGAACGATGGCTTTGGGTTTATGCATAAGGCACCATGCCCTTAGTTCGTCTAGTTTGGGCAGCAGGCTCCGGATGTTTATATGGGCGACAGATAGCCCTTTTTGGAATTTAAAGGTGGAATTCTCAGGGGCATGGGACAGAGCTGAAATGGGAGGACCTGGGTTAGATTCAATATCACCTGCTAGAGAGAGTAATAGTATGAGAAGAAATTTGGGTAGTTGTTTGCAAGTTGTAAATTTGTGGTGTTTTCCATTAGAGTGAGCAGTGGTTGGTGTGCTGGTTTTTAGAGTTCTCCACCAACATTCAGTAGATAGTGCAAGGCTTTTGAGTAGTCCAGGGTGTATGGTGATGTTGGGTGTGGGCCAGGATGGAGGAGTTTGTAGTGGATAGAGGGAGTAACATCTCCATGAGGCCAGGAGAAAGAAAAAAGTTAGAAGACATAGCAGGTTCATGATGCCAGAGGTAGGCAGTGTTGCATGGAGCTGTTATGAGCAGAGTGAGTGTGTGCAGACTAAACAGCAGGGGTGAACCTGTACCTTGTCATGTGTTTTGCTGCATTGCAGAGCTAGGGTCAAGTCAGGGTTTCAGTGTTTTGTGCAGTCAGTTTTGGGAGAGGCTGCAGTGAAAGAAGTTGTAAAGGGGTGGGGGGTTAAACTATGCAGGCTAACAAGCATGGGATCATAGTGTGATCTGAATAGCTTACCATTTGTTGTCTTGAGTTAAAGAGTTTGCAGAAAGAAGCAGTCCCCAGTCACCTCTAGTCAAACTGTAGTCTAACTGTATCACTTAAAAACCTCACTTTAAATGCCTCACTGCCTAATGCAGTTCCTGCCCAATGCAGCTGAGCTGTTAGTATTATACACAAAAAAAAAGGTCACATGACCCTCCCCCTCCCCAATCAGTCACCTTGTTCCATTTGTTCAATTAACAGCACAGAGTTAAGAGGAAAAAAAAAAATACTTTTTACATTCAAACATACTAACTTATATATCAATTCAACAAGGCCAGATTCAGTCTTATACAGAGAGTTTCAACATTTATGGTGACTTGCTTGGTTTAAATAGTATACTTGTTTGGATTTAATGGTATTTTGTTTGGAATATTTTATTGTTAATATTGATTTACAGAGTGTACATGGTGCTTAGATTGTATGCATCATGTATACAATGTAAATTCAATGTTTTGATTGGCATTTGATGCTTTAGATTGGAAGATGAGATTTGATTTGTTACGGAAATAGAATTTTATTTGACTGTGGCTGATATGGAGAAATTGTATTTTTATTAGAGCATGTTTTTGTTAACCCTTACACATTTATTTGTATATTGGTTCATCATGTGTATATATATATACAGTACATAGTTGCATGATGAAGCCACTGTATAAATGAATGAGTGAAGGGTGGGTATCGGGCCAGGGAGGCTTAACCTCTTAGTTACCTTTGCGGTTATTATCCGATAAGGTGATTAAGGGGTTAATTCATCTCAGAATTTAATTGCAATGTATTGGCTATGTATTTTGTTGGCAACGGAGGACCCGGATTTTGCTGGCGAGGGGGCTTCTTATTGATGAGGTCAGTAGAACTTTAGTTATTTTATTATGTACTTAATGTGTTTTATAATGGGCAGATAATCTATTATCCCTATCTGGATAATAGTTATTTGGCACATTATTGTACTGTATGTGTTGTGGGGGGGGGGGGATTGATGTATTTAATGTATAGGTCAGGTTTATTTTTTTTACAACATACTGGACACCTAACAAGCTCCTATTAAACCCCCAAAATAACCACAACATATATATAAGCATATGAGTGTCACAGAGGAGTGCTACTGAGCATGGCAATATATATTTAAAAACCAGAGACAGAACATAAAACACAGACAAAGCTCAGTTTTAGCACATCCAGTGAGACTCATACACAGTACAGTGCCTAAATATATATGTATAAATATCTAATAAGTAAAATGGTCTTTTAGTTTGACATTTTTGGCCAAAATTGTTGTAAGCCCCTGAGCCAACGGCACGGCAGACCACATATCAGGGGTCCCTAACGCTAATATAAATTCGTAATAACCTGGGTAATAACAGTTTGGCTGTGACATCTCTAATACAGAGTGCTTTTCCTGGTAATGTACAGGTTAATAAAAGCTTCAGTCAGACTTAGAACTTTGCAACTAATATTGACAGATTTACTATAAATCATTCTTCCTGTTATTACACAGGTTATTACGAATTTATATTAGCGTTAGGGACCCCTGATATGTGGTCTGCCGTGCCGTTGGCTCAGGGGCTTACAACAATTTTGGCCAAAAATGTCAAACTAAAAGACCATTTTACTTATTAGATATTTATACATATATATTTAGGCACTGTACCGTGTATGAGTCTCACTGGATGTGCTAAAACTGAGCTTTGTCTGTGTTTTATGTTCTGTCTCTGGTTTTTAAATATATATTGCCATGCTCAGTAGCACTCCTCTGTGACACTCATATGCTTATATATATGTTGTGGTTATTTTGGGGGTTTAATAGGAGCTTGTTCCTGCACCGACACACTTTATTCGAGCAAATACCCAGTATGTACCTGGCAGATACCTGGAAAGCGCCGCTCCTCACCTCTGACAAGCCCCGTTGCGTTTGCCTTCTCAGCCTGGGTTCATGCCTGGCTGACAGGCGGCTGATCTGTTAAATGATAATGATTAGGATTTAATAGGCTGCAATGCTTCGCGTGTCTACCAGATGGCATAAATTCATGAATTGTAATGCAGTATATATATATATACTGTGCAGTATTGCAGCCAGCGGGAATAAAATGCTTCAATCCCTGCCTGGAAAATAACCCAATGCACTCGGGCAGAAAACAGTCACAAACCTCAATACACCCGGGTATACCCGAATTCGTGGGACTAGCCGAGCTCGAATAAAGTGTGTCGCCAGTGTAGATGTCCAGTATGTTTTACAATTCTTGTCCAGCTAGTCATGGCTGATTGGAGGGTGGCAACCTCCTTCCTAATTGAAGCTCACCCCCTCCCACATTTAAATGGTTATGGGCTCACTCCATAGCATCTTCCACTCAGGGGAACTTGACTGCTTGCAGTTTGGCTGTGACATCTCTAATACAGAGTGCTTTTCCTGGTAATGTACAGGTTAATAAAAGCTTCAGTCAGACTTAGAACTTTGCAACTAATATTGACAGATTTACTATAAATCATTCTTCCTGTTATTACACAGGTTATTAAGAATTTATATTAGCGTTAGGGACCCCTGATATGTGGTCTGCCCTGCCGTTGGCTCAGGGGCTTACAACAATTTTGGCCAAAAATGTCAAACTAAAAGAACATTTTACTTATTAGATATTTATACATATATATTTAGGCACTGTACCGTGTATGAGTCTCACTGGATGTGCTAAAACTGAGCTTTGTCTGTGTTTTATGTTCTGTCTTTGGTTTTTAAATATATATTGCCATGCTCAGTAGCACTCCTCTGTGACACTCATATGCTTATATATATGTTGTGGTTATTTTGGGGGTTTAATAGGAGCTTGTTAGGTGTCCAGTATGTTTTACAATTCTTGTCCAGCTAGTCATGGCTGATTGGAGGGTGGCAACCTCCTTCCTAATTGAAGCTCACCCCCTCCCACATTTAAATGGTTATGGGCTCACTCCATAGCATCTTCCACTCAGGGGAACTTGCCTGCTTGCAGTTTGGCTGTGACATCTCTAATACAGAGTGCTTTTCCTGGTAATGTACAGGTTAATAAAAGCTTCAGTCAGACTTAGAACTTTGCAACTAATATTGACAGATTTACTATAAATCATTCTTCCTGTTATTACACAGGTTATTACGAATTTATATTAGCGTTAGGGACCCCTGATATGTGGTCTGCCGTGCCGTTGGCTCAGGGGCTTACAACAATTTTGGCCAAAAATGTCAAACTAAAAGACCATTTTACTTATTAGATATTTATACATATATATTTAGGCACTGTACCGTGTATGAGTCTCACTGGATGTGCTAAAACTGAGCTTTGTCTGTGTTTTATGTTCTGTCTCTGGTTTTTAAATATATATTGCCATGCTCAGTAGCACTCCTCTGTGACACTCATATGCTTATATATATGTTGTGGTTATTTTGGGGGTTTAATAGGAGCTTGTTCCTGCACCGACACACTTTATTCGAGCAAATACCCAGTATGTACCTGGCAGATACCTGGAAAGCGCCGCTCCTCACCTCTGACAAGCCCCGTTGCGTTTGCCTTCTCAGCCTGGGTTCATGCCTGGCTGACAGGCGGCTGATCTGTTAAATGATAATGATTAGGATTTAATAGGCTGCAATGCTTCGCGTGTCTACCAGATGGCATAAATTCATGAATTGTAATGCAGTATATATATATATACTGTGCAGTATTGCAGCCAGCGGGAATAAAATGCTTCAATCCCTGCCTGGAAAATAACCCAATGCACTCGGGCAGAAAACAGTCACAAACCTCAATACACCCGGGTATACCCGAATTCGTGGGACTAGCCGAGCTCGAATAAAGTGTGTCGCCAGTGTAGATGTCCAGTATGTTTTACAATTCTTGTCCAGCTAGTCATGGCTGATTGGAGGGTGGCAACCTCCTTCCTAATTGAAGCTCACCCCCTCCCACATTTAAATGGTTATGGGCTCACTCCATAGCATCTTCCACTCAGGGGAACTTGACTGCTTGCAGTTTGGCTGTGACATCTCTAATACAGAGTGCTTTTCCTGGTAATGTACAGGTTAATAAAAGCTTCAGTCAGACTTAGAACTTTGCAACTAATATTGACAGATTTACTATAAATCATTCTTCCTGTTATTACACAGGTTATTAAGAATTTATATTAGCGTTAGGGACCCCTGATATGTGGTCTGCCCTGCCGTTGGCTCAGGGGCTTACAACAATTTTGGCCAAAAATGTCAAACTAAAAGAACATTTTACTTATTAGATATTTATACATATATATTTAGGCACTGTACCGTGTATGAGTCTCACTGGATGTGCTAAAACTGAGCTTTGTCTGTGTTTTATGTTCTGTCTTTGGTTTTTAAATATATATTGCCATGCTCAGTAGCACTCCTCTGTGACACTCATATGCTTATATATATGTTGTGGTTATTTTGGGGGTTTAATAGGAGCTTGTTAGGTGTCCAGTATGTTTTACAATTCTTGTCCAGCTAGTCATGGCTGATTGGAGGGTGGCAACCTCCTTCCTAATTGAAGCTCACCCCCTCCCACATTTAAATGGTTATGGGCTCACTCCATAGCATCTTCCACTCAGGGGAACTTGCCTGCTTGCAGTTTGGCTGTGACATCTCTAATACAGAGTGCTTTTCCTGGTAATGTACAGGTTAATAAAAGCTTCAGTCAGACTTAGAACTTTGCAACTAATATTGACAGATTTACTATAAATCATTCTTCCTGTTATTACACAGGTTATTAAGAATTTATATTAGCGTTAGGGACCCCTGATATGTGGTCTGCCCTGCCGTTGGCTCAGGGGCTTACAACAATTTTGGCCAAAAATGTCAAACTAAAAGACCATTTTACTTATTAGATATTTATACATATATATTTAGGCACTGTACCGTGTATGAGTCTCACTGGATGTGCTAAAACTGAGCTTTGTCTGTGTTTTATGTTCTGTCTCTGGTTTTTAAATATACAGTATATTGCCATGCTCAGTAGCACTCCTCTGTGACACTCATATGCTTATATATATGTTGTGGTTATTTTGGGGGGTTTAATAGGAGCTTGTTAGGTGTCCAGTATGTTTTACAATTCTTGTCCAGCTAGACATGGCTGATTGGAGGGTGGCAACCTCCTTCCTAGTTGAAGCTCACCCCCTCCCACATTTAAATGGTTATGGGCTCACTCCATAGCATCTTCCACTCAGGGGAACTTGCCTGCTTGCAATTTGGCTGTGACATCTCTAATACAGAGTGCTTTTCCTGGTAATGTACAGGTTAATAAAAGCTTCAGTCAGACTTAGAACTTTGCAACTAATATTGACAGATTTACTATAAATCATTCTTCCTGTTATTACACAGGTTATTAAGAATTTATATTAGCGTTAGGGACCCCTGATATGTGGTCTGCCCTGCCATTGGCTCAGGGGCTTACAACAATTTTGGCCAAAAATGTCAAACTAAAAGACCATTTTACTTATTAGATATTTATACATATATATTTAGGCACTGTACCGTGTATGAGTCTCACTGGATGTGCTAAAAACTGAGCTTTGTCTGTGTTTTATGTTCTGTCTCTGGTTTTTAAATATATATTGCCATGCTCAGTAGCACTCCTCTGTGACACTCATATGCTTATATATATGTTGTGGTTATTTTGGGGGTTTAATAGGAGCTTGTTCCTGCACCGACACACTTTATTCGAGCAAATACCCAGTATGTACCTGGCAGATACCTGGAAAGCGCCGCTCCTCACCTCTGACAAGCCCCGTTGCGTTTGCCTTCTCAGCCTGGGTTCATGTCTGGCTGACAGGCGGCTGATCTGTTAAATGATAATGATTAGGATTTAATAGGCTGCAATGCTTCGCGTGTCTACCAGATGGCATAAATTCATGAATTGTAATGCAGTATATATATATATACTGTGCAGTATTGCAGCCAGCGGGAATAAAATGCTTCAATCCCTGCCTGGAAAATAACCCAATGCACTCGGGCAGAAAACAGTCACAAACCTCAATACACCCGGGTATACCCGAATTCGTGGGACTAGCCGAGCTCGAATAAAGTGTGTCGCCAGTGTAGATGTCCAGTATGTTTTACAATTCTTGTCCAGCTAGTCATGGCTGATTGGAGGGTGGCAACCTCCTTCCTAATTGAAGCTCACCCCCTCCCACATTTAAATGGTTATGGGCTCACTCCATAGCATCTTCCACTCAGGGGAACTTGACTGCTTGCAGTTTGGCTGTGACATCTCTAATACAGAGTGCTTTTCCTGGTAATGTACAGGTTAATAAAAGCTTCAGTCAGACTTAGAACTTTGCAACTAATATTGACAGATTTACTATAAATCATTCTTCCTGTTATTACACAGGTTATTAAGAATTTATATTAGCGTTAGGGACCCCTGATATGTGGTCTGCCCTGCCGTTGGCTCAGGGGCTTACAACAATTTTGGCCAAAAATGTCAAACTAAAAGACCATTTTACTTATTAGATATTTATACATATATATTTAGGCACTGTACCATGTATGAGTCTCACTGGATGTGCTAAAACTGAGCTTTGTCTGTGTTTTATGTTCTGTCTCTGGTTTTTAAATTATTTATTTTATATACAGGGTTGGTTCCTTTTGGTTTGCGAGAGACCTCTGGAGAACACCTGCGGTATCCTCGGGCTTCTCACGGGTATCAGGCTTGCGGGTCCACGGGGGACACCTGCGGGGAAGAATCGTGGCCACTCATCTGTGGGGGCACCGCGGGCCCGTTTGGACCATCCGTGGGTCCCCAGACCCCCATGGGAACCACCCGAGGCCCCTCAGACACCTGTGGGTCTGACCAGGGGCCCCCCAGACATCCGCGGGCCTACTGTGGGGACCCCATTGTGGGTTATGTATTTTATTAATATAATGATGTTTATTGTGGGGCTGTGTATTGTTTTTATTGTGGGTACTAGGGGTGGGGGGAGGGGGTATTGGCCCCAAGGGTATGTGGGTAGGCCTCCCGGGTGAGGGTAGTTAGGCCTCATGGGGTGGGGGGTAGTGGGGGAGGGTATATAGGCCTCCCGAGTGGTGGGTGAGGGTGGGTTAGCCCCTTAATGACTATAGCGGTTAATAACCGCTCTGGTGATTAAGGGGTTAGGGGACATTACTGTACATTGGCTGTTTTTATTTTTGTTCATGTTTTGCAGCATCGGAGGGGGCATGGATGGTGATGAAGATGAGGATGGCCTTCATCGTGGCAGATGGACAAGGGTGAGTGCAATATGTATGTATTTTATTTATTGTACTTAATGTATTTCAAATGGGCACATTTACTATTATCCATTTGTGGATAAGATTAATTTAGCAAATTACTATACTGTATGTGTTAGGGGGGGGGTTATTTCTTTATAAGTATGTATGTGTTTTGACTTTAATTTGGGGGGGCACAGAATTGGTACTGCAGGCCTGCGGGTAACACCCGAGGGCCACCGCCTGCCTATAGTATCATTGATGTGCATATATGTGTATGTTAGGGGGGTATAGGGTTTGTTGCTGTAATACATGTGTATATATATATATATACATATATATGCTGCTATTAATGATATCAGCTCCGGAGACCTCCGGCATCAATCCCAGGCAGGAAAAAGGCTTGATTTTTTCCCCCTGATTCCCCTGCTTAGTGCATAGACCCCTAAACGAGCACGAAAATACCGGAACATATTCTGGCGGAAAAAAAACGCATCTGCCCGCGGTTATCAAAGTTGCGCCGATTCGGCTGCATTAGGATAAAGGCGGCCGCCACTGTATTGAAACCCGCAATTACATTGGACTAAATAGACGACATGAGTATTGAAACAGTTAATAAAACTTTGAACTTTATAACTGTATTTCGTTGCAAAAGAAACAACCTGTTTGTTTGTAACCATATGTTTGCACACTTTACTGATGGGACGGCCGAACGGATCTCAAATCAGTTTTCGTGTTGACGGCTGTATTCCATTCGGTATTTCCGCATTTTGACCACTATTCATGACGCGTTCACGCAATCCAGCACCGGGCAGATACACGCAGTTGATCTGTTTAATTTAATGGTTTATTGTTTCTTTGGATGCAATTCTTCGCATATCCACCATGTGGCAGAAGTTAATGAATTATAATTTGGTTGCTATTCTTTGCGTATCCGCCAGGTGGCAGAAATTAATGCATTTAATGAATTGTATTGAATTGTAATATGCATGGTACAGTGCTATACTTTGCTACAATGTAAGGGTGCAGGTGTTTAAAACAGATAGCACCCGCGTCTATACTGGTACATACTTACAGTAGCCCATTGTGAATTGACCTTGATTTTTCGAAGACGTTATCAAATTAGGCGTTCTTAATAAAAAGCTTTAAATACTCAATGTGTGCCTTTTTCTTTCCCCGCAATTGCTGAGCAATTGCTGAGCTGAGTGGATATTATGGCTACACCACAGGCGTATAAAAAACCTGACTGTAGTTATGCATTTTTAATATATTCAGCAATAAATGCTGCAGCAGATAAAATGACGACTGTATCTGAAATATATGAATATTTAATTTCGAACTACGATTTTTAGAAGTTTTCACCAGACGTTCATGAGTGGAAGCGTGCGATAAGAAAAACCTTAAGTAACGATCAGTGTTTTTTTCGCATTGCCCCTCCTGCCGAAGAGATTTGCGGGTATTGGTGTGTCATGCCAGGATTTCACAGTATGTTTGATCATGGCAATTTCAAAAGAAGAAAGGTCGGTTTTAACCCATATAAGAATCGTCAATCCCGATCCAGCAATGTGCTGGCAACAGCATCAGCACCGGCCGATCTGACCGTCAGTGATGACCTGGTGAACGGCAATCATTTGTACCTGTCCCCGCCCGAATACCTGGAAAATTTCCAGCCTGAGCATGATTTTGCATACAGGTACCAGCAAGCTTGCTGTAACGACTTCTCCTCCTTGTCCTTCTCTCCCATCTCCTGTTGCCCCTTCTACTCCTTCCCATTCCTCTCCTTTGCCTTCCACCTCTCTTCCCTTGCCGCAGCGCGTTCCCCGCAGGTCTCGCATACCCACGCGGTCCCTGAGTCTCTCCTATGATCCTCCCCGCTCCCTCTCTCCCACGGTGCCCGCATTACCTTCCCCCGTGGTGGCATCCGTCCCGTTGCATCCTCCCTCCGTGGTGCCCGCGGCATTCCGCGCGCCTGGTGACGCGACAGATGTGTGCGCTCCCTCAGTCCACGATGGACATGCGCACACACTCCTCCGCTGGTCTCCCTGATCCACCTGATCCCTCCCTCTGCATGCCATCTCGCGGTTGCAGGTCACGCACGCATTCCCCTTCTCTGGGCTTCGTGCTCCTCCTGCGTCCTTCCCTTGCTCCGTGTTGCAACCTGTGCGCGCGCATCCCCCGCTTACAGAGGGCGCGTGCACATGCTCTTCTTATCCTGTTCCCCATGTCTCCGCCTAACAAGCCCTCCAGGCCATTCCCCTGACTGCCCCTTCTGTCTCCTCCTCTTCTCTCCCTGTCCTATCCCTGTCATCTCCCACTTCTCTTTTTACTCCTCCCCTCTCTCCTATTGGTATGCCCTCCTTTATAACCCCTGTCTGTCCACTTCTTCATCGCTCTGCATAGTTCCTGTTTTCCTGTGTGTACCTGACCTATGCTGTGCTCCCTCTGTGTTCCTGTTGTTTCCTGCTCCTGTGTTATCTTGGATTTCCCTGGCTTTGACCCCTGCTTGTCCTGGACTACTCTGCTCTCTGGTATCCCTTTGAACCCTGCTACGCATACTACTTCGCTTACCTCTGGCTTCATAGGACCTGGCTTATACTCTGACGATTCTAACCTCTGGACTCCTGAACATTGGCACACGGACACGACTATTATTACGGACATCCCCAAGCGTTGCAAGTATAATCTAACAATTCTTCCTACAGGCCCAGCAACGCCATACCACAATCCGGGCTAGCTCCCACTGCTGTGGGTGTGTGGTATCATACCGTTCCCACCTCAGTACTGGGGTCTAGCCAGGTCCGCGGGCATACAGGCGTGACATTATGCAGAGCCCAACATACGCAGAACCCCCTGAGGTGGGTACAGTGGTGGAGATAATTATTCCTCTGGAAACCTTACAATTTATTAGTACCCAGCTGTCCACTGTCTCCCAGCAATTGACTAATGTTTCCCTTCGAGAAAGCCCTCCGGCTTCAACGCCACCAGTGGCTACTTCCTACGCCAGCCCTGGCCCATGGATTCCATCTCCGAATCGATATGATGGGAACCCCCTCAACTGCCGCGGTTTCTTAAACCAATGTGAGGTGCAGTTTGAAATGTCCCCCTCCCTGTTTCCTACTGGTCGTACTAAAATTGCTTACATATACGCTCTGCTCACCGGAGACGCTCTCGCTTGGGCACTCCCCTATGGGAGCGCAAATGCAAGATAACGCAATATTACCAGTTGTTCAGACGTGAATTTCAACTTGTGTTTGATACTCCCGCATGGCGTGAGACAGCCGCTTTCTCCCTCTTCCATATTACTCAGGGTCAAAGATCAGCGGCCAAATACGCCATCGAGTTCCGTACACTGGCCGCCAAAGTACAATGGAATGATGAAGCGCTTGCTGCCGCGTACTGGCATGGACTCTCTGATACGTTAAAAGACGAACTGGCTACTCACGCCCGGCCTATGTCCCTGGAGGAGTTAATTACCCTGAGTGTACGCATGGATCAGCGTACGCAGGAGCGACAGCACGAAAGACATTGTTCCCGTTCTCCTTCCCCTGTTGTTTCTCACAGGTCGCCCACTACTCCTCTCCTGGCCCTGTAGGCACCGGAACCTATGCAGGTCGGCAGTCAACAACTCCAGGCAACCGAGGGAGCGCGGCAGCGCCAGAACAGGCTGTATTTCTACTGTGCTTCCTCGGAACATCGTCTCCAGAATTGTCCCTTGAAGCCAGGAAACGGGCACACCCAGTAAAGGTAGAGGGGCTTCTACTGGGTGCTATCTCTCCTAACCCCTCTCCTTCCGAAGCTCTCCCAAAGAAGTTCATGCTACCGGCCATCTTGGAGGGTCCCAACCTTGTCGTAAAGGTGGAAGCGTTCATCGATTCCGGATCGGGTGTTAATTTCCTGGGCCAGCAGTTCGCATTGGAGAATCAAATTCCCATGGTCAGAAGGAAGAGCCCTATTGGCCTGGAGGCCATCGACGGACGACCGCTCCAGCCGGCCTTCATCATTTGGGAGTCTATTCCTCTTACCTTGACCCTGGCCGATGGTCACAAGGAGGTAATTGTCTTTGACGTTTTCCAATCCCCTTCCGTACAAATTATTTTAGGATTGCCTTGGCTTCAACTCCACAATCCGTGCATTGATTGGTCCGGTACTCTGCCTATCCAGTGGCCCTCATCCACAGATGCTGTGCCAGCGGATCCTCCCACGGTTGTGCTTGCCGGTCTGGACTCCGTACCTGCCGATCAGTTGTCCCTGCCTGCTGTGTACCATGAGTACTTGGACGTGTTCAACAAGGTACAAGCCGAGGTTCTTCCTCCTCACCGTCCGTACGATTGCCCTGTCGACCTCATCCCTGGGACTGTCCTTCCGAAGTCTAAGTCTTATCCACTCTCCATCCCGGAGACTGAGGCCATGACTACTTATATTCAGGAAAATCTGGAAAAGGGATTCATCCGCAACTCTACCTCTCCTGCCGGGGCTGGCTTCTTCTTTGTGAAGAAGAAGGATGGATCACTGAGGCCATGTATCGACTTCTGCTGACTCAATAAGATCACAGTGAAAAAACGGTATCCCCTTCCGCTCATTTCTGAACTGTTCGACCGTCTCCATGGGGCCTCTATCTTCTCAAAACTCGATTTAAATGGTGCCTATAATCTCATTCGTATAAGGGAAGGAGACGAGTGGAAAACAGCGTTTAACACACGTTCTGGACATTATGAATATCTTGTTATGCCCTTTGGGCTGTGTAACGCCCCACCCGTGTTTCAGGAATTTATGAACGACATCTTCCGTGATGTATTGGGAACTTTTGTCATTGTCTATCTAGACGACATTCTTATTTTTTCTAAAAATCTGGAGGAACACATTCAACATACCAAACATGTGCTCTCCAGGCTTCGTTCTAATCGTCTGTACGCCAAGATGGAGAAGTGTCTGTTACACCAGGCTTCCACGGCCTTCCTAGGCTATATCATCTCGATTCTCGACTGGCCACTCCCTAATTCTCTCAAGGCTGTGCAACGTTTTCTTGGCTTTGTCAATTATTACAGGAAGTTTATAAAAAAAATTCTTCTATTGCTCTTCCCATCACCGCCTTGACTAAAAAGGGCACCGACTTCTCATCCTGGTCACCTGAGGCCATTTCAGCCTTTGAGATTCTCAAGAAGGCGTTCGTGTCTGCTCCCATCATTGTCACCCGGATACCTCCCTCCCCTTTACTTTGGAGGTTGATGCCTCAGACGTAGGAGCTGGAGCAGTTCTTTCCCAGAGGACTTCTCCCCAAGAGAAACTCCATCCATGTGGTTTTTTTTCACAGAAATTCTCAGCAGCAGAAAGGAATTATGATGTCGGTAATGGCGAACTTTTGGCCATCAAGTTGGCTCTCCAAGAATGGAGACACCTTTTGGAGGGTTCCAAAGAACCAATCGCTATTCTCACTGACCACAAAAATTTGTTATATATTAAAGGGGGTCTTCGCCTAGGCTCCTGCCAAGCTCGCTGGTCACTCTTCTTCTCCCGCTTCAACTACACCATCTCGTATATTCCTGGGACCAAAAATGTTAAAGCGGACGCCCTTTCTCGTCAGTTTGCCTCTGAGACTGAAGCTAAAGAAATTTCGGAACCTATTCTCCCGGCCAAGTGCATAATTTCTGCTAACAACTTCGATGTGTTGGATGAAATCAACAAGGCAGAAGCACATATTCCCAGCAAGTTCAGGGTACCAGAAGGATGTCTCTACGCTGCTCCACGCTTTCGCCATAAAGTGTTACATTGGGGTCATTCCTCTAGAGCAGTTGGTCGTCCAGGCTTCTAAAGGATGGCAGATCTCATTAAACAGACTTTTTGGTGGCCTAAGATGAATCAAGACATTCTCGAATTTACCTCCGCCTGTCCTGTATGTGCCCAGAGTAAAACTCTCCATCATAAACCTTCTGGACTTCTTCTACCACTTCCCATTCCAGAACAACCCTGGAAACACATTTCTATGGACTTTATTGTTGAGCTTCCTGTTTCCAAGGGGATGAACACTATTTTGCTTGTGGTTGACAGGTTTTCGAAGCAGGCACACTTTGTTCCCCTCAAGGGTCTTCCCAACTCTGCCACCTTGGCAGACGTCTTCTCCAAAGAGATCTTCAGGTTGCAGGGCATTCCCATTTCTATTGTCTCGGATCGTGGGTCTCAGTTCATCTCAAAATTCTGGTGGGCCTTCTCCCAAAGATTGGGTATCTCTCTCTTATATTCCTCTGGATAACATCCATAAACCAACGGTCAAACTGAAAGGATGAACCAAACTCTTGAACAGTATCTAAGATGCTTCATTTCAGACTCACAAGATAACTGGGTGGATCTTTTACTATGGGCCGAATTTGCCATAAATTCCTTAAAGAACTAGTCTACTCAGGACTCTCCCTTCTTTATCAACTGTGGCTTCCACCTCAGTAGTCTCCCTCTCTCACCTTCTCCTTCTGGTGTTCCTGCAGCCGACTCTCATATCACCAACTTACAAGACTCTTGGAAAAAAATCCTCAAGTCTTTAAGGTCTGTGGTTGCCAAACAAAAAACCAAGGTAGATCACCACCGTCAAAGGGGCCCTTCCTTCAAACCTGGTGATCTTGTGTGGCTGTCTTCCAAAAATATTAGGCTCAAAACCCCTTCACCCAAACTGTCCCCTAGATTCTTGGGACTATTCAAAATCTTAGAGAAGGTTAATCCAGTAGCCTATCTTCTCGATCTTCCTCCCACAATGAAGGTTCCGTCCGTGTTCCATGTTTCCTTCCTTAAAGAATTCATTCCCAGTCCTCATTTCCCAGACCCCTCTCGGAGACCCAATCCAGTGTCCACCCTGGGCCAAAAGGAGTACGAAATATGGTCTCTCATCAACTCTCATCTGTCTAAAAATAGTCTGCAGTTTTTGGTACACTGGAAGGGCTACGGGCCTGAGGAACGTTCCTGGGTACCTGCACATCACATTCACGCCCCAAGGCTACTTTCTCTATTTCATCAGAAATTTCCCCTCAAGCCGTGGTTGGATTACTCGGAGATTGATCCTCAAGGGGGGGATACTGTGACGACTCAGGAGATTCCTTCCCCTCCTTGTCCCTCTCTCCCATCTCCTGTTACCCCTTCTACTCCTTCCCACTCCTCTCCTTTGCCTTCCACCTCTCTTCCCTTGCCGCAGCGCGTTCCCCGCAGGTCTCGCATACCCACGCGGTCCCCGAGTCCCTCCTATGATCCTCCCCGCTCCCTTTCTCCCGCGGTGCCCGTATTACCTTCCCCCGTGGTGGCATCCGTCCCGTTGCCTCCACCCTCTGTGGTGCCCGTGGCGCGGCGTTCCGCGCCCCTGGTGACGCGACCGGTGCGTGCGCTCCCTCAGCCCACGATGGGCACGCGCACACGCTCCTCCGCTGGTCTCCCTGATCCACCTGCTCCCTCCTCCCTGCCGCTGCATGCTGTCTCGCGGTTGAAGGTCACGCGTGCGTTCCCCTTCTCTGGGCTTCGTGCTCCTCCTGCGTTCTTCCCTTGCTCCGTGCAGTCCCTCTCTGTGTTGCAACCTGTGCGTGCGCATCCCCAGCTTACAGAGGGCGCGCGCACATGCTCTTCTTATCCTGTTCCCCATGTCTCCACCTCCCAAGCCCTCCAGGCCATTCCCCTGACTGCCCCTTCTGTCTCCTCCTCTTCTCTCCCTGTCCTATCCCTGTCGTCTCCCACTTCTCTCTCTACTCCTCCCCTCTCTCCTATTGGTATGCCCTCCTTTATAACCCCTGTCTGTCCACTTCTTCCTCGCTCTGCATAGTTCCTGTTTCCCTGTGTGTACCTGACCTATGCTGTGCTCCCTCTGTGTTCCTGTTGTTTCCTGCTCCTGTGTTATCTTGGATTTCCCTGGCTTTGACCCCTGCTTGTCCTGGACTACTCTGCTCTCTGGTATCCCTTTGAACCCTGCTACGCATACTACTTCACTTACTTCTAGCTCCCTAGGACCTGGCTTATACTCTGACGATTCTAACCTCTGGACTCCTGAACATTGGCACATGGACACGACTATTCTTACGGACATCCCCAAGCGTTGCAAGTATAATCTAACAACTCTTCCTACAGGCCCAGCAACGCCATACCACACTCCGGGCTTGCTCCCACTGCTGTGGGTGTGTGTATCATACCGTTCCCACCTCAGAACTGGGGTCTAGCCAGGTCTGCGGGCATACATGCGTGACACTTGCATTTACCACTACGAAAATGATTTACGGCTTCATCAGCTGTCAACTACAAGTGTATCAGGTCAGCTGTCACCTGTCAACTATAATGCAGACTTGAGGAGTCACAGTGAGTCATCACCTCCCGTTTGGCAAAGTTTATAATGAAGGTAAATATACAATGCAGTAATGTACTACACTGTATTATACTATACTGTACTGTACAGTACATGACAGTATTACTGTAAGTTTAGAGCTGCAGTTCAAGCTTGCGTGTCAAAACAAAATTATTTTTTAAACAATACTGTACTGTACGTACTTTATAGTGCATCAATACAGTACTGTATGCGAGTTGAGGGGACAATACTATACAATACTGCATGCGAGTTGAGGGGATATTTCTCTGTTGAGTGCACTTTGAAGAATAATTTTATTGGCTGTCGAAGTACGTGATGCTGCAGCTTAAAAATATAGGGAGAGGGTGGGGTTGAAGAGTCAGAGCCAAATCAGAAAGTTGTTCTCATCCTACAGACACAGATGTAGGATATTGCTTAAACGGCTACTTTAATTCCCAATGACACAACTTGACGCATGCGCAATACTGGTAATAATAGCATATTTGTTTCTTTTTCCCCAGAAAAGAAACTTTGACATCCAGCGGAAAAAGACAAAAGAAGGGACATGGATGGACCTCCAATATCGCTTTTTTTTTTTAAAAAAGTTGCTTGCGCATTGTTTGCCATGTAGGCAAACATTTAGTGACAGTGCCATTTTTATTGATAACAATTGTGAGCTTAATAGAAAACCTTATCCTGTACAGTATGCTGCTTTTTTAATCTTCAAATCTTATTTTTACATTGTACAGTACTGTCATCTTCACAAATTTTCTTATAAACACCAAAAATAAAAATGTACATCTTTTATTCTACTGTATACAGTATGTATTATTTATTATTCAATGCTTTCAACTTTTGCAACAGTAATACTGTTTTTCTTTTGCTGGTTTGCGCATGCGTGTACTGTACTATGCTGTATGTCTCATTTTTACATTTTTTTTAATAACAGGTAAGAGAAATGCCCTTGAATTACATTACAGTTTGTGAAGTGCAATGCTTTGTTGAACTGTTAATAAGAATTTCAGGTCTGCAATAGGGGGTCGGTCAAAAAATACATTTATTTTTTAATTCAAGTTTTACAAATATATATTTTTGGGGGTTATGAGATTCAAACAGTAATATTGCTTTTTAATTCCACACTAGTCATGTACGTTCTTTCTGAGGTGGGTGGCATACTGTAGTACTGTTATTTTTATTTGGGGGTGTGGGGATCAAAACATTATGTTGACCTGTTGAGAATATGTCTTTGAACTACAGTCCAAGTAATCCTTCATACTGTACAGCTCGCACACCCTCCACCCCCGCACACACACACAAGGCTCAAGGATTTAAACTTCTTATCAACACCTCTGACAAACCATTTATTTTCAAATGGTTGGCTTTGTGGTTTCATTAATCTTCCCGAGCCTGCTCTCACAGTTCTGCGCCTGCGTGTAATTCTCTTTGGTTGGGACCTGGGACCTCTGACAAACCATGCTACGCATGTGCAAGTGCGATAAGCTAAGCCCTTCTAACTTGCCGTTTCTTCAACACAACACTCCCCCATCCCCACTAGTAATAAGATTAACATGTTGTGTGAGATACAGGCCTAGCTAAGCAAGCCCTTCTAAGACTGCTATTGTACTGTAACAAAACAAGTCAACTTGAAGTTCAAAGCTTATCAACAAAACAACAACAGAGCCCTCCAACAGAGCCATTCACGTAAATGTACTGTTGCGTGATTATCATGAGCTGGGAAGAAGACATGATGGATAATCCTTAATGTAGGAAAATAGTATTTTTCTATAGAATTTTATTGCATTATTAACAGAAATGATTGATTAAACAATAAAAATATAATAATTTTTATAAAGCATTTTTTAGTTTTATATATATTTTTCCCCAAACTCATGTGAAGTGCAATGCTTTGTTTGTTGAACTGTTCATAAGATATTTGGTCTGCAAGAGGGGGTCGGTTTAAAAAATATATTTTATTTTTTAATGCATAAAACAGTACAAAAATACAAAACAGTAGCTCTTGTCTTTCTCTACGTTATGGCATTGCGAGTTGGGGGAGATCAGGGAGAGAGGGGGCTGCATCTCTGAAAATACAGTATTTCAAAAGATTTTTTTTAAAACAATTTTTTTTTTGGCAAACACAAATTTCTGTACAGTAACTATTGAGAGGGGGTGGGAGAGGGGTAATTGTGTAAGATACAGGCTGGTTTGTACATGAACACCATCCTATTATCTTACACATCCCCCCCCCCTTCCTGCAGTTCTGAAAATGAAAAGAAACAATAAATGCAGACATGGTTAGTTTGAGTGCCATACTGTACTTACAGTGCAGTAAAGTGCCTGTATCATACTTACCTGTGCCTGATTAACAGAAATAAATGGTTAAAACAAAAACAATACCGTATTTATTTCAAAAGTTTTTTTAAAAACAATTTTTTTTTGCAAAAATGAATTTATACTTATCTGTGCCTGATTAACAGAAATAAATGGTTAAAACAATAACAATATTTCAAAACAATAAAAATGATTAAACGCATCAAACCATTAATCCATGTTTTTTTTGGTAAACTTTTGCACTACAGAAGAGTTTGAGAAAAGTCGTTCGCAAAAGGGTTGCCACTCCAAGCACGAGCTCTTGTATGCCTCAACAGGCAATTTATAGTGTCTCTCACAGCTCTCATAATTGTTGGGGTAACACGGAAATAACGCTCCACTTCATTCAAAATGGTCTTTCTTAAATTAGCTGGCAGAGCCTTCTTTCTTTTGTTTCCTTCATAATTTACATTGTGGGTCCAACATCTGTACATCTCAAAACTGACGAGGTGTTTAAATATTGACAGGGCAAATTTATGGGCTGCACCAGCACTTCCAGTCTTGTATTTCTCCCGGGCGTGATGGGTCAGGTCAGTCAAGATGATGTCCGGCAGCGTTACAATCCTGGGTGCTGGTGTATTTCTGGCAGTGGGCAAGGGTAGGTGGTCTGGGAGGATGCTTTCCTCCTATCATGGCCTTTCCGGAGTTGTCATCTCATCCTCAAAGGCATACTGGTACAGACGATCTGGTGACGGATGGGGTGAGCGTGGGGGGCTTGGTAAGGTAAGCGTGAAGGTCACACCATGCAGGTCACCCTCCTGCTCCTGCGTCGGACATACTGGTACAGGGACAGGAACTCGCAGGAAAGAATACATCCCCACAATCTTCTTTCCCATCTTCTCCATGTTCCTTCCCATCTTCTCCATGTTCCTTTCCATATTCTCCATGCGCATAATGCTGCGACCACGTTTATCCTAAAACATACCCGAAAATTTTCGGGCATGTTTGCCGATGGTCACAGGCCTTCTCCGCACTGCCCGAAAGCGGCCCGAAAACAGCTGCTAACAGCTGATAGCGTTAATAGCGCTAGACAAAGAAAGCGCTTAGCGCTTAACAATGGCGCACACTGGCAATGCCCGCAGGTGCACAAAACAGCCGGATAACGGCCGTGAATGGGCCGCATCATCCCGCGATTTGACCCGATTTGCCCGCGATTTTAAAAATCGCGGGGAAAAGGCCGCATAAGAATAAAAGTGGCCGGCAGTGTATCCATACTCAACATGGTCTCCAAAAGAAGATCAACCTTTTGATCCGTGCTGTAGACATCTGCATAGGTGGGTGGTGGAGCAGATGACCAGGGGGTGGCCAGGAGAACAGTGTCGAGGATGGTTGGTGGAGCTGGTGACCAGGGGGTTGACAGGAGAAGAGATTCAATGATGGGTTGTGGAGCAGGTCGGCAGGGGGTGGACAGGAGAGCAGCAGCGTCGAGGATGGGTTGTGGAGCAGGTCGGCAGGGGTTGACAGGAGAGCAGCAGCGTCGAGGATGGGTTGTGGAGCAGGTCGGCAGGTGGTTGACAGGAGAGCAGCAGCGTCGAGGATGGGTTGTGGATCAGGTGAGCGGGGTGATGCAAGGAGAGGATCGGGACTCCACTTGACTTGCACTGTGCTAAGGGTGCCGATTTTCTTCTTCACAAAATAAGGCCATGGGGTCTTAACCTTTGGAGCCTTCGGAACATTTTCTTTATTCTGCTTTGGTTTTCGCTTACTGGTAGGTTTTGGCTGGGAAACAGCTTCCGCCTTTCGCTTGGCCAGCATGGCAGAAGCAAGCTGGTTCCTGCATCCGTACAATTGGGGGTGATCCATGAAAACAGAAGGACGAATGCACAATGCAGTATCTGGACAAGAGCAAGTTCAGATAGAGATCCGTGTGAGAGAGAGTCTATGCAATTTGTCTCACCTTTTATTTAAAAAATTTCGCGGGCATGGACACGAGGTGCAGGTGTTAAAAGTGGGCGTACTGTGTACTAATCCTGTTGAGTGACGTTGAGGCACATTAAATTAAAGTATTAATACACCATCCATTTTGTGTATTCAACGCACATTCAATACACCTCGAATTCACATCGAATTGCTCTGTGTGTGCTCGCATTTTTTTCCTAACAGCAGCGATGCCAAAGAAAAGGATTTCAAAAGATCTCAGCTTGAGAATAAAGGATATGTACCAGAATGGACACCGCATTTTACAGATCTAACGCTGGTTACTTGCTTCGGGCTTCGTTTTGGCAAAAAGCACCGTTAGTTATCATGCGCATGGGAAGGCCAAAAACGTCAAAAGAAATCCGACAGTCACTACTGAGTAAGTAAAGTACTACTATACTACAGTACAGTAGTACTTCTTGTCCTCCATACTGTAACTCTAACAACTTCTTGTACTGTTCTGTATGCCTGTGTTTGCCTGTGTGTTCTGTATGCCTGTGGTAACTAATATTCCTGCATTTACTGTACACAAACAACCATAAAGCATCAACAGTACAGTACTGTACGTCACCAGCTTTTATGCCAGTGATTGGGTGGTACAGTAGGAGTGACTGAGTGTGTAGTCTTTTTGGGATACTTTATTTGAGGGAGGGATGCTTAATTTGCCTACTGTAACAAATTGTTCTGTTTTTCATTACACTGTAGGGTGACAACCATTCTGGTGGACCAAATTAGTGACTAGAATGATGAGACGTGTGCCACAAAGGTAAAGAATGCACTAGAGGCAATTCACAAAATAAAAGCATCTGTGACCAGCATCAGGCAGATGAGACGGAAATTGGGATGGAAATATGGGCGTGTTAAGCAAGTACTGTACAGTTCTTGTTTAGCCCTCTATTTTCATGTAAGGCTCCCTCCTAGCCTACTGTACAATAGGGTTGGCCAACTGTACTGTATGTAATACTGTCCATACTGTATTGTTTCAAAACATTACTGTATCTCCAGTATTTAGTACCCCTAACATTATTCCTTGTCATTACAGACCATATCCTATGATAAGGGAAGCCAACAAAATAAAAAGAGTGGACCAGGCATGGGCATGGATCGAAAGTGGCGAGACTTTCCAGGATGTCATCTTTACTGACGAGACAACTGTAGCGCTTGAGAGATTTGCCCTTTTTGCATTCTACAAAAAAGGACGCCTAACTCTGAAGCCGCGTCCCAAGCACCCAGTGAAGATGCATTTGTTGGGTGCCATCTCTAAACAAGGACCAGGATGCATCATTATCTTTGAGGGTAAAATAATGCACAAATACACATGTTGTGCCTGTGGCCTTGCCTCATGCACTGGACAGTTGTACCGTACAGTATTTTGCACCCTAATGTTACTTTACATTTTTCTTTTCTTGTTTCCAGGAATCATGAATAAAGTGTTCTTCCAAGATCACATAATTACACATGTTGTCGAATACATTAGGAATGATTTCCAATCTGGTCACCGGTTCTTCCAGGACAATGATCCGAAACAGGCCGCGTCAACAGCTCACATTCTTGCCAGCGGTATCATCTGGGTTAAGACGCCAGCCGAGTAAGTTGGGTAACCATTTCTCATTGTTTTACACAGTTTATATCTCCTTACAGTAAGTAATTAACTTTGTTTCTCCCCTCCTACTGTATTCCAGGTCACCAGATTTTAATCCCATCGAAATGGTATGGCATGAGTTGAAGGATTATATCAGAAAAGTGTGGAAACCGTCAAAAAAGGATGAATTGGAGAAAGGGATACTGCATTTCTCGAACAACATACTCACCGTAGCCAGATGTAATAAATAGATCGATCATATTGCGACTGTGTTGCCTATTGTTATACAACGTAATGGCCAGGCCTCGGGAAAGTAATAAGGCACAAGTAAGTATGATACAGGTAAGTATGGCACTCAAACTAACCATGTCTGCATTTATTGTTTCTTTTCATTTTCAGAATTGCCGCAAGCAATGAAAAAAGGTAGGGGGGATGTGTAAGATAATAGTATGGTGTTCATGTACAAACCAGCCTGTATCTTACACAAACCCCCCTCTCCCAGTAGTTACTGTATAGAAATTTGTGTTTGGCCAAAAAAAAATTGTTTTTAAAAAAATCTTTTGAAATACTGTATTTTCAGAGCTGCAGCACCCTCTCTCCCCGATTTCCCCCCCCCCATCTCGCAATGCCATAATGAAGAGAAAGACAGACAAGAGCTACTGTACTGTATTTTTGTACTGTACTGAGCCCCCTCTTGCAGACCTGAAATTCTTATGAACAGTTCAACAAACACAGCATTGCACTTCACATTAGTTTGGGAAAATATATATATAAAAACAAAAAATGCTGTATAAAAATAATTATATTTTTATTGTTTAATCAATCATTTCTGTTAATAATGCAATAAAATTCTATAGAAAAATACTATTTTCCTGCATTAAGGAGTATCCAACATGTCTTCTGCCCAGCTCATGATAATCATGCAACAGTACATTTACGTGAATGGCTCTGTTGGAGGGCTTTGTTGTTGTGTTGTTGATAAACTTTGAACTTCAAGTTGACTTGTTTTGTTACAGTACAATAGAAGTTTTAGAAGGGCTTGCTTAGCTAGGCCTGTATCTCACACAACATGTTAATCTTATTACTAGTGGGGTGGGGGGGAGTGTTGTGTTGAAGAAACGGCAAGTTAGAAGGGCTTAGCTTATCGCACTTGCGCATGCATGGCATGGTTTGTCAGAGGTGTTGATAATCAACAATTAATAATCAACAAGGTCCCAGGTCCCAACCAAAGAAAATTACACGGAGGCACAGAACTGTGAGAGCAGGCTCGGGAAGATTAATGAAACTACAAAGCCAACCATTTGAAAATGAATGATTTGTCAGAGGTGTTGATAAGAAGTTGAAATTATTGAGCCATGTGTGTGTCTTGTGTGTATGTGTGCAGGGGGGGAGGGGAAGGGGGTGCGAGCTGTACAGTATGAAGGATTACTTGGACTGTAGTTCAAAGACATATTCTCAACAGGTCATCATAATGTTTTGATCCCCACACCCCCAAATAAAAATCACAGTACTACAGTATGCCACCCACCTCAGAAAGAACGTACATGACTAGTGTGGAATTAAAAAGCAACATTACTGTTTGATTCTCGTAATATCCATAATTGCTATGCAAGCCCATGGTGATAGCTCAAAAAAATATATACTGCATTTGTAAAACTTGAATCTCATACTTGCTATGCAAGCCCATGTCGAGAAAAGAAAAATAAATACTGTAACAAAAAAAAAATTCAGACATGAACTTTTACTGGGAAGTCATACAGTATACGCATGCGCAGGAATGTACTACAGTATAAGCCCATGCTCGGGAAGATTCAAGCCATAAAGCCAGCCATTACAAATGAATGGTGTGGGAGAGATGTACTGTACTGTAGATAAGAAGTTGAAATCCATGTGTGTGTGCGGTGGCGAGAGCGCTGTACAGTATGATGGATTATCAGTTCAAATAAATATTTTCAAAAGGTCATAATCTTTAATGCGCAGAAATGTGATACTGTGACACGCCTATGCGTTTCACACTGCTCTGTGTATAATACAGATACAGTACACACACTGCTCTGTGTACTGTATACTACAGATACTGCACAGTACAGTTCACACGCTGCTCTGTGTATAATACAGACATTGAATTGCTATTGGATTTTTATGACAACAATTCGCGATCGCCCACTTGAATTTCTCGATGGTATTGCATACAATGCTAAAATGCCCTTTTCTGACCCGGAAAAAACGATAAACAAGCCGTGTGTTTAAGTCGGCACGATTAAAAAAAATGGCACGTCATCGAATGGGTATTCTGATTTACATACCGCATTAAATGTTCGAATAACGGCCGTCCCATCAGTACATTTATTTAAACGATAAATGCCCTTCAGTCCCAGACAAGATCTCAATGTCCCATCCTTGATGGGCTCTACTCTTAGTTGATTGGGGGCTAATATCCCTTTGAGATTCTGTGCTCTCTTGTACAGTATTCAATCTTAGGTTTGGGATTCATTAAAGATCCCAAAATCGGGTCTAGAGAGAGAACTCTCCAGTGCTAATTCATGGCTCTTTGAATAGCTTTATATTTGTCATTATACTGTATAATAAATACTGGAAAGTCACCCCTCTCCACCATGTCAAGCAGTGCAATCCCATTGGTAACAAGGTCATTATTATTCTCTTTTTGCAAAAAGCGATCTTTTTCAGAAAAAATGCCTGGGTCTGAAAATGTTTTTCATGGGTACAATTTCTTTTCAGCCGCACAAGCTGCTTAAATGGAATATTGTCTACCCATGGTTTATAGTGGCAACTAGACGGATGGATATATGAATTCACATTTGTCTCTTTGAAAAACATCTTAGTACATATTTGGTCTTGCTCTATAAAGATTTCAAGATCCAAATAATGTATTGATTTTTCCCTATTCTCTCCACTGAATTTCAAATTATATGTATTGTCATTCAGTTCAACAATATATTCCAGGAGAGAAGACTCATCAACGTCCCATATAATTAATATGTCATCTATGTACCTCCTTCACAAAATGAGCTGCTGAGGAGGTACGCTGTCCACTGTCATCCGTTCCCACCACCCCATATAAAGATTCGGGAACGATGGAGAGAATTTGGTGCCCATTGCGGTTCGCAATATCTGTAAATAATAATCAGATTCAAAAAGAAAATAATTGTGTGTTAATATGAACTCAATAGATTTAATAACATGTCCTTGAGAACAGGCAGTTCATGCCCGAAACGCGTGAGAGGAGGTTCTTCTAATTTTGTTTGTCCTGAGTGTTCCATTTTTTAATGTAACTCCAATAAAGCACTGCTTTTAACTTTTACCTGGTGAGTCCCAGTAATTTGGAGTGGCTGCCGCATCGATCAGTCATCTCCTTCTTAATAAAAAGTCAGTCTGCTGTGGTGCTAGCAGGTTGCTAGAGTTCAAAAAATATCTAATAGCTGTGCATCCTTCCATGTGTGGGATGCTGGTGTATAATGACTGAACGTCTAACGTAGCCAATCTATAGCCGGTTTTCCACAGAGTATGTTGTAATATCTGTAAAACAGCTGTAGTGTCCTTAAGGTGTGATGGCAGTTCCGTGACTAGTGGCTGTAAATAAAAATCTAAATATTGGGATAAATTAGACGTTAATTAATTTATGCCTGAAAAAATGGGATGACCTGGGGGATTAGAGAGAGACTTATGAATTTTAGGGATGTGGTAATATATGGGAATGGTGGGTGATGTTATAAATAAGAATTCATATTCCGTTTTCTTCAAAACTCCTTGTCTTAGTGCCTCATCTAACAAGTCTTTCAAAGATAGGAGGAAGCCAGCGGTCGGATCCTGTTAGAATCTTTTATATGAAACCAAGTCTGACAGCAATCGACTTGCTTCCAAACAGTAATCCTTCCTATCCTGTAAGACTATACTTCCACCCTTGTCTGCCTCACGCACTACAATATTGGTGTTTGACCTCAAACCTTTAATAGCCATAGTCTCACTGTATGTCATATTTAGGTAACCATGTTTTTTAGAGGGAACCCGAGTACATATCTGCTTGAATTCCTGTTCAAGCAGTTTACCAAACAGTTCCACATATTGTCCTTTGGAATAATGAGGATAAAATATCAATTTTGGTTTATAACAAGAAGGAAAAACTGTTCGATCATTAACGTCTAGAGAATTTTTCTGATTTTCTTGTAAGAGATCATTCAGATCCCTATAAACTAGTTGGTCAATGGGGTCACTGAATACATTTATAGATGCTGGTAAAAGATTAACCTTATTGTTGCCCATTTTTTTTACATTGGCAAAATGCCTGTGCAGTGTTAATTTCCTTAAATATTTTTGAAGGTCAACATATAGCTCAAACTCACTTGGATTGGCGGTTGGAGCAAATGTCAGACCCTTGGAAAGAACAATCTATCTGAAAGGATAAGAGATTAATGATACCTCTGGACCTTAATGTTTCTGGCTCTGGGTTTTTCTCTTGGGTGGTGGACTTTCTCCCTCCCCTCTTTCCCCTCTTGTTGGGTTTCGATGGGGGTTGTCCAGATTCCAATCTAATCTTTTTTAATTTCTTGACTTTCTCCCTTGAAAACAAATTACAGATTTTTCAACATAATTAACACTATGCACATCCTCAAGTTCACAAAATCTAGTAGACAATTTTAGGTCCTCTGGTTTAAAATTGTTGCCATCTTTGCCCCTAATGTTCATATTTTTAACTTTGTGTTTTCTGGGGTAATGGCTAACTGTCCTCCAGTTATCACTGTCTCTAGCAGACTGATCTCTATGAGGCTTAGAATATGCTTTTCTCCTTGCCCCCTCATTAGACGTATTAGGTCTAATCAAATTGCATGAATATTGTACAGTTCTATATTGATCCCTATTTGACGATTAATGGTCCTGTGCTGTGTCACTGGGGACAACCTTAGTGTATTATTTAGGTGTTAACACATTACCCTACTTTATTTTCTGAATTTTAGGTGACTGATGATTCACTCTCTGTGTTTTTCTTTTTTCTTTTTCATTCCAGTTTTTTTGTTTGAGTGCTGAATTGTTTTTATCGCTCAGGAAATTTTCATATTCTTCATTTTAACATTAATTTTCTCCATAAATTGAGGTAATTTATCCAATTTGGACAATACTAAAATTTCATTTTTAATTTTTTTAATTTTGAGGTCAACTTCCACAGGTTCATTCTTGCTCTCTATGGTAAGAATTGTCATTAACTTCCGGGAACAATCTTCCAAAATATCATCCCACATTTTAAGAAATTTGGGATTATTAATTCCATATGTGGAATTTGTAATAATCCTCAAACCTCTCGGAGTTCTTTTAGTTTTTAAATATTCCTCCAATGCCCTCATATCCCAATAAGCTCTGGTCTCCTGTTCAAGCAATTTTGTAAGGGAACCCATCTTTGAGGGTAAATCCTCATTATCAAACTCTGGGATGCTCTCATCTGTAAACATATATCCAAATTTACTACTTCTATTATTTCTATTATCTAAATATTGCAAAAATGTACTTGTAAATTATTCAGCCATGGTTTCACTTGATTCAGCCATATCTCTGATGTGTACAACAATGTCCAAAGAAAAACAAAGTAAGTACTCCTCTGGACCTGAGACAGGGAATGATTCAAGGGATATACTGTATAAAAATATAATAATACAAACACTACACAAAATTAATTAGCAATAATACCAGTGTAAAAATCACTAAAACAGGCCAATTGTAAAGGAATGAGACAGTAGTATCTACTGTATGCTGTAGGCAACAAGTGGAGAGGTTTGACTCGGTCCTGACAGAAAATAAATTCAATCCTGACAAAGTCTCAAAAGTAGAAGAAGTGTTTGTCTGTGCTGGTGCTGTCTATAACAATGCTGTACTGTCAAGTCAGCCTTCTTGAAGCCGTCTCTGCCCATTGCTTTCTTTGTCTTTGTGAGCTTCTGCAAAGGAGCTCACTCTTTTAGGGGGAAGGGTGCAATAATGTCTGCTAAATCGGCATCTTATTTTTTGGTGAGTAATTATGTGCCTAATCAACCTCTTAATTCATACCAATTTAGTGTAACAGTCAAAATCACTTCTGTCTTCACCTGGCACATTCTAAAGCCAAATAAACCAAGGTAAATAGTTATGGATTGCTTAAGCCTTTCAGTGTAAGTGGATAATTAAAGACAATACTACAGATGCAGTAGCCAGGATTCAAACACATCTCGAGATGAAAACTGCACTATTGCGCAATATCTCCAGAGGTGGACCGAAGTAGACTATAATGGCCCATCGTATTAATGCAGCGGGGTCCCTGCTGTGTGAATCCTACTGGGGTCTACCTGTCTGTAAGAGACGCGTAGTAAGAGAGAGACTGAATCAGTCACTCTTCCTGCGCACCTCTAACAGGTGATTGCTGGGGTTTTATTTAATTTTAACATTACCGTGTTGTAGATGGGGGTCTCCGGAGCTGATCCGCATTGATTTCAGGTCCAGGGACCCCATACGTCCGATGTTACAGAACCCGATATGGAGTGCTGGTATCACAGCCATGTTAAATTCCTGTGGGACACAAGGGATTTAAATTCTGCAGGGGGATACCCCATAATGGGGCCTGTAACTCGGGAAGTAGGGGTCCCTGGGGCTGAAACCAACTTTGTTCAGCTCAGACACCGCTGCTCCCGCACCCTAGTATCAAACACCCTCCCCCCCCCACAAAAATATATAATTACCATAGCGGGTAGCCCCTAAGGTAATGAAGCTGCTTAAATTAAATTTGTATTAATAGTGTGCATGAACAGGGGGTCTCCTGAGCTGAAACGCATTGATTTCAGCCTCAGGGACCCCCTGATTCCAGATATACAGGCCCCAGTTTGGGGTGCTGGTAATCCTGCAATGTTAAAAGCCTCTGGTCACGTGACACAGAGGATTTTAACATGGTCGAGGATACCGGCACCCCATACTGGGGTCAATATCTCGGGGATCAGGGGGTCCCCGTGGCTGAAATCAACTTAGTTTGGCTCAGGAAACCCCCTCCTGACGCACATTATGAATAAAAATAAAATGTAAGCAGCTTAATTACCTCAGCGGCTAAGCCCTAACAACCCCACTAACATATACAGTACTGTAATGGGCAAAATTACTATTATCCAGATATGGATAATAGTGCATTTGCCCATTAAAAATAAAACTTTAGCCAGCATAAAGGAAATAAAATTTGTACTTACAGTACCCATGCAAAAAGGAAGGCTGTGTTCATCCTCATCAACGTCCTTGTCCTCCGTTATCAGCAACAGCAACAGTACAAGTACAATTTAAAAAAATACAATCTAATGACCCTAACCCCTTAATCAATCATATTGATATGGGCAACCTAAAAAAACAGGCCTAAAATAAAACACAATCCATAATGTAGAAAAAAAAACACATTAAAAATGCCAAGAAACCAATTGATTGGTACAGTGGTGCATCATGCCCATATAATATTTTATTGGTAATTTGCCCATATAATATTTTTGGGGGTAGTTGTTTTAAGAAAAATTTAGCTGGCCCATATAAATGGGCCAGCAATAAAAAACTACCAAAAAAAATAAATTCAATCAAAACCATCACCAAATATAAACAATAAAAAAGTAAACACCCCAAAAAAATCAGAAATAAATAACACATTCCAAAGAAGCTCCAGAATTTAAAAGCAACACACAATCAATACACACGAAATAAATCAAACAAATGCCAAAGAAACTCCAGAATTAAAAAGCAACACATCATCAATACACAAGAAATAAATCAAACAAATGCCAAATAAACACCATTATTTAAACGCTAAATACAAAAAATAAACAAGAATGACAAAAACAATCAACAAAGAAACACAGAAATTATACAAAGCAATGAGCAAAAATAAATTTAAAAGAAATAAAAGCAAGCATTTGCAAAGAAAATGCATTGCTTGTCACTGTATTAATCAATACCCAGAAGGGGCATAGATAAATACATTGGCAATCAATGGGCAATGGAAAAAATAAAAATGTAAAAATACAATTAAAAAAACCCTTAAAAATTAAAATAACATACATTCAATGGTTTTTCTTACCTTTAGATGTCTTCACCCTCTGATTCCAGGGGTTTCAAGAAGCTCTCGAACATATAAGCCAGGATCCTCAACAGCCAAGGTCCTCAGGTAAAGTACAAAGTCCTTTTCTTCTGTCTTTTCTACTTTCTTTTTTCTTTATCTGTTAATTGTAATCCAATTGGGGGTCTTCTTTCTTCTTCTTTATCTTCATCTATCTTCATCTGTACAGCCATCACAATTCCATTGGGGATGAGATATTGCCTCTTCAGCTTCTTGCCTTCAAATGAGACTGCACAGGTTTTAAACGGCCTGCGACATCACATTTGACTAACAAATGGTTCCCAGCCATCTGATAGGCCGGGATAACCATGTGACAGGTGTTTTTCTTTCCTTAGGATGGGATGTCATCATAAAGGAGTGAAGCCAGCTAATCAGAAAGGCTCAGCTTTCTTTCCCTTTAAGATTACGACACTAAACCCAGAATGGCTGGCATCCCATGGTACTGGAACCAATAGGATTGGGGGTCATCCTATTTGTTGAAGTAAACTACAGTAAAGTACTTTACATGAGGACTGTTGCTGTTGATGATCCTGGCTTATTTGTTCTAGAGCTTCCTGAAACCCCTGGAAATGCAGGGTGAAGACACCTAAAGATAAGAAAAACCATTGAATGTATATTATTTAAATTTTTCACGTTTTTTCATTGTATTTTTACATTTTTATTTTATCCATGCCCATTGAATGCCAATGTATTTATATATGCTCCTATAGGGTATAGATTAATACCATGATAGATAGAGATACAGGGCCTCATGCAGAGAGCAGCGCTATTTAAATTTGGAGAGGGGGAAAATTTTTAGCTTTTTTGGAGAGTTTTTTTCTCCATATGCAGAAAGGGCAGAAAACTGCATTTACAAGCCTTTCTGCATATGGAGAGTTTCAACCAGCGCTATGAGCGCTGTTGAAACTAGTGGGGGAAAAATCGCGTTTTTTTTTTTTTCCCCTCCACCGGCCGCGGAGCGCCAGCTGCTTGGTGGAGAGGAAAAATGTTGAAAATCGCGCCATTTTTTTGGCGCGAACAGCCACTAGATGGCGATCGCGGCTCTCTGCATACGGCAGGAAAAAAAACTGGAGAGATTAGAAACTCTCCAGCCGCGCGGCGAATTTCAAGTAAAAAAAAAAAAAATGGCGGTTTTTTTTAAACTTGCCTTTTCCGGCGGTTTAAAGCTCCATTTTCGCCGGCAAATGGCGAGATTCCTTTTTGCGCTGCTCTCTGCATGAGGCCCACAATCTGATAGAGAGTTTCATTTTGTGGGAAAATCTGCGGAATGGATTCAGAGAAATCCACTTCTTTCTAGTGACAAAATACTACAGAAGTCCCCAAAACAATGCATTAAATTTCTTTTTTTTCTGCTATGGACTATGCAGGTCTCTGACATACATTTATAGCCATACGTGCTGTCTCTGGTGCCGAGGTCGAAAATGTGAAAGTCTGTGGCACTAGAGACAGTGTCTGCCTCTCCTTTTTGGGGAATGTACCTTTAATATATAATCTTTACTAGCCAGTGATTCTTTTCCTACAAGCTCCTTGAGAAGTTCTCTTACCAATATTTTTAATGTATGAAACTAGATAATCTGACATGATATAATATGATTACAAGGGATTAACCCTTCATCCTATAAACCTTGCTGGTAGCTACATAGCCAACTATTTTTCGTACATATATTTATACAACAACAAGTATTGGATTTTTTTAATTTCAAGCCCTTCTGTGCTTAAAACTTTAACTTTCTAAGAACTGCTTTAGCTAACTGTTTATCTGTCCTTAAGACATATGCATATGTGTACTGTAGTTAAAGCTCGCATCATGATTTTATTAGCAATATAGTTACAATACAAATAAGCTAAGCACAAATTAAACCAACCATTAATGCCAATTTGACAAAACTTAAAGAGGCATTTCAGCTCATGAATTCTTACACTAATCATATGCTAAATGTTTAGGAGGAACAAAACTGTCTACTTTAGAGGGATTGCCACTCTTTAAGACCAAAGTGAACTGAAAGCTAAAAAGATAACATTTAGGAAATATAAGCAGACTCAGAGAGAGGAGGATAGAGAACTTTATCATGTTAGGCAGAAGGCGGCTCCACAAATAATCAGATGTGCAAAGGACCAAGCAAAATAGAAAATAGTTCAATCAATTAAGAAGGACAAAACCTTGCATTGAAGTGAAACTTCTTTGCTGACACCTACAGGGTTTTCATGGGAAAAAATGCATTGCCTTGTAACAAAAAAACGTAAGAAAAGTGACGTCACGCTGCTAATGGGTGTGCGCCCATCGCGCACACGTGTGCCCATCACGCATGCGCAGAAGAGGAGCTTGATGGCCCCACCACACATGCGCAGTACTGCCCTTGTCCACCAAGTACATTGGCGCTTCCCCTTCTTCCAGCACGCATGTGCACTAATGGCTGCCATCCTCTGTGCATGGCCGCGGACCTCTGTGCTTGTGCACCACAGGCCGCGGGCTTCTGTGCATGGCTTAGGGCCTCTGCGCATGGCTGCGGGCCTCTGCGCATGAGCACCACTGACGAGGGGGAGGAGAGGAACCGGGAACCCCAGGCAGGGATAGAGCAAGAGAGCCACATCCCCCGAGATCCCGGTGCTGACACAGACACACAGTCACACACACAGTCACACACAGTGTCACACACATAGTCATATACACACACACAATCAGTCACACACACATACACGCGGAGTCACACACACACAAACACACAAACACACAGAGTAATACACACTTACATGCAGAGTTACACACAAATCCACGCAGAGTCACACACACACACGCAAAGTCACACACACAACCACACAATCACACACACACACGCAGTCACGCACACATACACATGCAGTCACACACACACACGCAGTCACACAAACATAGAGTCACACACACATACATGCACTCACACACATGCAGTCACACACACTGTCACACACACGCAGAGTCACACGCGCAGAATTCACAGCTACTATAAATATATTAGTGCCGTGCACGTGCGTCTTAAGTCACACTTCTTTGTGTTTTGTCACTGAAATTGTGTTTTGATTTTTAATTAAAAACATCACCATCACAAATACAATTTGTGTGACAAAAGACAAAGAAGTTTCACTTAAAATGCGCGTGCTCAGCACACACACCCTTTTTATTTTAGGTGTACAGTATGAGTGAAAAGAAAAAAAAACTAATGGAAGAATAGTAAAACTAAAGACAGCAGGGGTCAGTCTTGTTGAGGGTGACAAAGGTACTGTTTGGCATACCACCTTAATCATTATTTTTGTTCAGTCTTTGCAGCCGAAATTGGAGGAAAATGACCACAGTTGGGGAACAGATCTATTTAACCAGTCAGTAAAAGTACAGATGTAGCAAGACTTACTGTCGTCAGCGTCGTGGATGAACAAGCACAAGTCTGTGATGCAGGGAATGTGTCTGCCGCGGTGGAGCAGCAAGGAGACCATTCTTCTAAATAGTAGCCGCACAGCGCTAATCCTTCAGTGTCACATCCGCCACTGTCACGTGATGTGCCTGACAGTGGATCCGAAGACATTAAGGGGCCTATGCAGGAAACGGCAAAAGCCCTATCTCGCCTGTTTTTTGGCAAATATTCCTACAGCAATTCTATAAATGCCGAAAAGCTGGCGAGATGAGCAAAATCCGCCTTTTTTTTTGGTGGAAAATAAAACTCGGCGCGCGCGTAGCGAGAAGCCATATCTCGCCAGTTTTAAAACCTGCTGTATTCTAGTAGTGCCGATCAGCATCTCGGCGCTGATCGCGCTCTAGAATGGAGAAATTTTCTCCAAATAGCTCCGCCAAGAAAAGTTGGCAAAAAGCTGGGGCTGAGCGGCGATACGGGACATAGAAAAAATCAGGTCCTTTTCCTGGCTCGGATTGATGCCAGAGGGCTCCAGAGCTGATACCCTGTAATATCAGCACCGAAGCCCCCCCCATGCATCCGAAGCAGGAAAAATGCATCAACAGCCCACTTCATTACCTTAGCGGCTAACCGCTGAGGCAATGAAGGGGTTAACCATACAGTACCAGGCTTATTGTGCGGAACGGGGGTGGATGAAGGGGGTATTTGGGCTTTGGTGGGTGTTTAGGGCTTGTGTGTGACCCCTAGGCAGCGTTCTTGTGCTACTTAGTGAATGACAGAACTCCCAACAGTAATGTGGAAGGAGGTAGTGGGGCCAGGTTTGGGATGAAATATGAGGAGCTCTGTTTTTGATATGTTGAGTTTAAGTCGGCAGAGGGCCATCCAGGATGATATTGCAAAGAGATTCAGAAACTTTGGTCTTTACAGCAGGTGTAAGGTCAGGGGTTGAAAAGTAAATTTGTGTGTCATCAGCATGGAGGTGATATTTGAAACCAAGAGATGTGATTAGCCCACCTAGAGAGAGTGTGCACAGAGAAAAGAGAAGAGGTCACAGCATAGAGGCCTGGGGAACCCCCAAAGAGAGATCAATAGAGGAGGAGGTGTTAGCAGAAGAGAAACTGATAGTATGATGGAAGAGGTAAGAGGAGATCCAGGATAGAGCTTTGTTAGAAATACCAAGAGTATGGAGAAAGTGAAGGAGGAGAGGGTGGTCAACGGTATCAAATGCTGCCGAGAGATTGAGTAATATGAGCAGAGTGTAATGACCTCTGTCTTTGGCAGCATGTTGGTCATTAGTTATTTGAGTGAGGGCTGTTTCAGTGGAGTGAGCAGTGTGGAAGCCAGATTGTAGAGGTACTAGTAGAGAATAGGTTGTGAGAAAATGGAGCAGGTGAAAGAATACAAGACATTCAAGAGTTTAGAGGCAAAAAGCAGGAGGGAGATAGGTCGATATTTAGAAAGACAGGTAGGGTCAAGCTTGCTATTATTGAGTAATGGTAGGACTGTTGCATGTTTGAAGGAGGAGGGAAAGGTTAAAAATCTGTGTGATCATAGGGATTATAGTAGGAGATGTTAGGAAATGGGGTCAAGAGGGCAAGTGGTAGAGGGAGAAGGGGAGATCAACAGTGACACATCCTCCTCTGTGACAGCAGAAAAAGAGTCAAGGAAGACAGGAGGATTGTTAGGAAGAGGTGTAAGGTGGGAGGAGAAAACAGAGGGGATGTTTTGACATATGGATTCCACATTTTCCTTAAAATAGTCAGCAAAGTCCTGAGGTGAGATGGTGGAGGAGGCAGCTGAGTGTGGTCTGAGTAGGGAGTCAAAGACAAAGAAGAGTCAACGTGGGTTAGACTTTTGCATGTTGATTAGTGAAGAAAAGTAGGTTTGTTTAGCCTGAGAGAGAGCCGAATAGAAACAGGTTAGCAAAAATTTGTAGTGAAGGAAGTCTGAGAGTGTGAGATTTCCTCCAGAGGAGTTCAATGTAACGAGTACAGGAACACAACATGCACATGCAGGAATTTAGCCTGGGTCTGGGGTTAGAAGGGCGAGAAGAGCAAGAGAGACAGCGGGGCATGTAGATCAAGAGAGCTAGACAGGGAAGAGTTGTAGTTCATGACAAGTTTGTCAGGGTCTGGAGCAGGGCTGAGAGAAAAGTTGGAGGGGCGTAAAGTGGAATCAAAAGCTGGTAGGTTAATAGAGCTTAGTCTCTGCTGAAACGAGAGGTGGAGATGGAGAAATGAAGAAGCGAGAGAGAAAATGAGATGTGGTGATGGTCAGAGAGAGGAAAGGGGGAAATAGAGAAATTAGAGAGAGAAAAGTTTTTAATGAAAACTAGGTCTAGGTAGTGGCCATCCTTGTGGGTGCTGGCTGCCGTCCACTGTTGAAGGTCAATTGAAGAGGTTAGATAGAGAACGCAGAAAGCCCAAGGGAGAAAGGGGTGATCAAAATGTCAGTTGAAGTTCCCAAGGAGAAGAACAGGGAAGTCTGAGGAGAGAAATAAAGAGAGCTAGAATTCAAAGAGAGAGAAAGGCAGAAGGAGATGAGTAGAGTTAGGTGGGCGATAGATGACCGCCACGTGGACAGGTAGAGGAGAGAAGATCTGGAAATTGTGTGAGCCTCAAAGGAGGGAAAAGCAAGAGTGGGAGGAATAGGAAGGGTATGGTAACGGCAGAGAGAGAACAGGAGGAGTCCTACGCCTCCATCCCTGCCAAAAGGGAGTGGATTTTGGGAGAAAGAAATGCTTCTTAAAATGGGCTACTTGAAACATGGACTATTCACAAAGAAAATAAACTAATCACTGTGCACATAAATTGCACGTGTTTTCTCACCAAAAAATAAGATGCAGATTTAGTAGATACTTTAACAAAGTGCTAGCAAGCGTGAAATGCGCTAGGGGTACTGTTCATGGTCCTCCATTTTTATCTATGTGATAATAAAATATATTTTTAGCCCATTGTTGCCCTCCAACACATGCATTGTTTTCTTGGAGCAGTGTACATTCTTTGTCGTCCTTTAGTTCCACTAATCATCATGGCAAGGAGCACGCCTACATTTATATCCAGTGGCTACCTACTCTGTGAGTTTCCTTCTATTCTTCAATCAAGTAATTGGGGATCTGAGTGTTTGGGATGCTGCTGTGGTGTGTTCATAGGTGTCTGTGGGTGGCTGTGAGACAGCAGTTCTCGGGCTTTGAATTCCGGTGGCTTATGTAGTCCTTTTCATTTTCACGCAATGGCCAACCAAACACATAGGCAACCTAGGAATTGTCTCTATTTCTGTTATACAACTGTTACGCCGGTGCTGTCCGCAGACCAGACCCGTCCCTCATGCTGTGGTAGGGTCGTACTGCACAGACACACTTTATTCGAGCAAATACCCAGTATGTACCTGGCAGATACCTGGAATGCGCCGCTCCTCACCTCTGACAAGCCCCGTTGCGTTTGCCTTCCCAGCCTGGGTTCATGCCTGGCTGATGGGCGGCTGATCTGTTAAATGATAATGATTAGGATTTAATAGGCTGCAATGCTTCGCGTGTCTACCAGATGGCATAAATTCATGAATTGTAATGCAGTATATATATATATACTGTGCAGTATTGCAGCCAGCGGGAATAAAATGCTTCAATCCTTGCTGGAAAATAACCCAATGCACTCGGGCAGAAAACAGTCACAAACCTCAATACACCCGGGTATACCCGAATTCGTGGGACTAGCCGAGCTCGAATAAAGTGTGTCGCCAGTGTATATGTGCTCGCACCCACAGCAGAAGGAGCGTGTCCGGAGTGTGGTGTTTTTGGCGTTGCCAGGCCAGGTGGAAGTAGTTGAAGCAATACTTGCCGGTACCGGTGAAAGAATAGAAGTAGTAGTTGCCGTTAGCCAAGGTCAAGGATAGGAGAGATCAAGAAGGTCGAAGTCCAAACTGAGGTCGGGGGACGTGAGAAGCTACGTAGTCAAGAGGGAGCCGGAGTCGAGAGCCAAAGAAAGTAGTCCGCCAAGCCGAGTCATATCCTGAATAAGCGAAGACAAGAGAGAGAGCCAGAATAGACATCCACAAGAGATACTATGTCGAGCAATGAGTAAGTGGGAAGACAAGCAATATATAGTGCGGCTGACCAATCGGGAGCGGAGGCAGGCCTGGAGGAGCGCGTGGAGTTGTCCTGGATAGGTCCCCTTGATTGGCAGGCAGGTGAGCAAGATTGGTATGGGGTAATAGCCTGTACATTAGTTGGGGGCGTGGTTTCACTGCTAGTGCAGTGAATAAATAATCTTCACCCGACGCGCGCAGTCCTAGCGCGCGCCCGGGACTAAAGGCAGCCGCGAGAGAGGGAAGAGACTGCGGAGCAGAGGCTGGCCGCCGGAGATGGCGGGCACACCCCAGGGCAACAGGAGGTGGCTGGCGCAGCGAGGGGGACATCCCACGGCAGCGGGAGCAGCAGGAGGTAAGGGAGATTCGCGCTGCGGTTGCCGAGACCCCCTAGTCCTCACAGCAACGAGATTTATTTATATCAGCATGTGATTCAAAGGTAGCCACATGGAATTAGGGATTATATTATTTTTCAAATGAACTTTTAATTTAAATCTTTGCCTTTTTGCGGATACTGTTGATCTTGTCAGTATTGAATTTTGGATTTTTACACACTAAAATTAAGGAGATAATTTGTGTTACATAACGAATTATTTTGTGTGTTAATCATGTTAATGTGGGTAATAACCTCTGCTAGCTTAGTAAGTAGCAGAAATCAGTAATCGATTAAAAACGTTATGTACAGCTAGAATTGTGCACACGATATTCCACTTTGATCTGATTAAAAGACATAAAAATAAATTATGAGATAATTGACTTTGGATTCAACCATAGGTGAATTCATAAGCATATGGCATACTATACTTACTTACACAGGAACAAGGGGACCTGCAGGACTCAAAAGAATAAGAAGATTGGCAAAAGCTGCTAGCAAAAACGAAGACTGTATTATGCAGAGAGATGTGATAAAGGGATAAAAGAGCACAACGTTTCGGGGTTAGCATTAGTCATGTGCAAAAAAAGAGATAATACCTAAAGATAACCTGTGTCCTTAAATACCTTTAACCTAACATTGGAAACTCTCCCACTTCCCACAAAAGGTGTAAAAATGAATGCATTCATGATGTCACACTTACTTAGCATATTTATGACATCATGACATCAGAAATGCAGGGAATAAAATCATAGTTTTCAGTGTTCTAAAACCTTTGTCACTATTTGAACCTTGGCTTTCTTTTATAGTTAGGATAGCCTTGTGTGTGTACTCTGTTTTGAGGCTATTCCACAAATCAATCATCCTTTCAGTAAACAAGTATCTAATCACATCCCCCTAGAACATACTCACAGTACTAGCATTTCTCTCTCTGCAATATGTTTCTCTCACAAACCCTGCCTTGATATATTTAAAAGCTAAAGGAATATCCCCTCCCCACCCCTCCCTCCTATCCCTTTCTCCCTTGTCTACTTCTAAGCTTTACATGAAAAGGTCCTTTAGTTTTTCCTGATATATATTATGCAGGCTATGTACCATTCTGATTTTGTTGCACAATGTCTAATGGAAACTTGGGGGAAATTTTCAGGGGGGGGGGCACGACGCTTACAGAGGCCCCGCGCTTTTCCCCACAACATTTAAATTAAATGCCGTGGGAACATGCGAGGCCTCTGTAGGTCACTTAACTTGTCTCCGGCGTCTTCTGGCAACGACTCAGGGTCATATGACATCAGAATACGCCAGAGAAAAGGTAATGCGGGTCGGGAGGAGGGGCAGCAGGGGGGAAGGGCAGGCTGGTGGGTGCAGGCAAAAAGGTTTGCACACTCCTGGTCTAATGTACAATATGTATGTCCTTTTGAAATATGGGGGCCTGTGCATAAAAGCAAAAATGCTACAATTCTGGGGCAAATCAAACAGCACCATACGTATTAAACATAACATCATATTCATTTCAATATAAAAAAAAAATCTTTGATACAGAATGTATGGGGAGGATATTTTGCCCCAGAACAACACTACTTTTGCCTTTATACATATGCCCTATTATTTGAAGAAAAAAAACTCATGTGAGGTCTTTCTAATGTGATCTATAATCCCTGAAACAATTTTTTAAATCTCTGCTTCTCCAAAACGGAAAATCATAGCAGTATCGCATGCGGCAAAGGTGAAGAGTATAAAGTAATGATATAAATGGGTCTATATATGAACATTTCCTGGCTGCAAAACCGTAAAGCAAAAAATATATTCAAGATGTATCAAATTAAAATATCCATTGCTTTAAATTGTATTCTATGTTTGCATTAATCTGTTGCTGAATTTCGTTCTATCTTTGCCTAGGTAGAATCATATATTTATAAAGCAAAGCAAACAAAGCAACATCCCTGTAAATGTATAAGAACCTGTTTCAAGCAGAATGCAGGCAAGCCACACTGAAATGAGCAGGCCAAATAGTAACAATGCAAAATTACACAGTATTATTGTATATAATGGTATAATTATTCAAAGACAAAGTAGCATACAACAAAGGATACAATGTAACAGCAGGTGGCTGTATTCCAGGAGTCAGAAATCAACCACAGAATTCATGCAATGTGCCTAAAAAAAAAACAGAATACATGCTACAATATATATAAAAAAAAAAAACATTTTAAATTAATTTCCTCATTAACCCCTTAGGGTAAAGTGTGTTCAATCTGTTCAACTGGGACCAAAGCTAAAAGTGACGTAATAAAACAGAGAATAACGTCAAAAGACATAGAAGCTGCCTGTGAAGAGAAAGAAATAGGACAATGGTATGTATGAAGAAAAATAATGATATTATGTTGAGAAACTGAATGTGTGTAAAGTAGACAATTAAAAAATCAAGTAAATTGTAAAATAAAAAGTAAGATACAGTATTTACTATATGTTTCTTGTGTCCAGTAATTGTGATACTTAGTCAAAATATTCTTGAATGACACCATACTTCTACTGTTTCCCCCCTCCTGAGATTAGTCAATAATTATATCCTGCTGTTGGGACAGTGAAAAAGGTGGATTCGAGTTCAGGTCTTCCACTATGTCATCTCACAATCTGTGCCACTGCACAACTTCTACATATGTAGTAGTAGCAGGATATAACTGTACCATATACTCACCTACGACAGTTGAAGATTGGGGATTTCATTGTACTGTATGTATAGATTTGGGAGCAGATAGTGTGGGTAAGTTTCAGGTTAGGTGGCTAGCCCTAGCTCCAGCATATAGGGATAGGAGCTGCATTCTGAGAGTGTTTGGACCATTTTGTACTCAAATCCATGAATAATATATCAGGGAAGTTGCAATGGGGGGATACTGCAATTACTAAACAGATTTTTTCAAAGAGCTGGTAATAAAAATCCCTGTTTGCACCAAGACATGTATACATGCGGGGGTTGTTCAATTTGTAAATTCCTAAAAATGGGAGATAATTTTTACAAAACAAAAAATAAAAAAATTCAAAATCAAACACTGGGAACAATGGTAGCACAAAAGGCTGAGCACCGCAAGGTAAGCATGGCTGGAGGCAGGAGGAAATAAGATTATTTATTAGGCATAATGGCCAAACCACGAACAAACAAAAAAGGTCCTCTGACACATTTCTCGCCTCTGTGGCGTTTTAAAAAAGAGTGACCTGTGTTCTAAGGACTCCCCTTGTGCCAGGAGAGTTAGCCAGTCTTCATAATAAAGGTCAAGCCCGGCAAGCTACCCCTAAAACAATGGTTCCCCGGCAGCTTATATGCATTCATAAGCAGGGGAACGTGTGTATTGTATGTTTTGACCCTTTATGCGATTTAGGTACACAAGTGGGACTTCAGGAACGGGACCCTAATAGTGGATTCTGAGGAACAAAAAGGACCGAAATCTGTATGAAATGTTTCTGGACTTTATTACCAGAAGAACTGTAATTCTTCTACGGTAAACAAGCCTGTTTGGTGGGGACTCGTGTATTGTAATAAAGTTATTGTCCCTATGCGACGTTCTGCGCGGCCAGTAAGTTCTACAACCAAGTTTTAAAACCAAGTTCTGAGAACAAGTTTAAAAACCAAGTTGTAATAAATTTTACCACTCAAGTTCCCAAGCCCAAGCTTTAGAAATGTAATGTACTAAAAATGTGTTTTCATGTCTATGGAGACAGCCCTGGTAATTCGATTATCTGGGTGCCTGCGTAGAGATGGTTTATCAAAGGGCAGGATGGAAGCGATGAGGTGTCAGGCCATCTGGTGAGCAGCGAAGGGTGGAGGACCAGGTCCAGGGAAAGGGCTCCCTGCGGGAAACTCTTTGTTCCTTCCAGACACTGTGGAGGTCTTAAAATTAGGTAAATACAACCTCAGATGAACAACAACACAACACCTTATGATTCAATAGCTTGTAGAACCACCTTTAGCAGCAATAACTTGAAGTAACCGTTTTCTGTATGACTTTATCAGTCTCTCACATCGTTGTGAAGGAATTTTGTTCCACTCTTCTTTATAATGTTTCTTCAATTCATTGAGGCTTGTGGACATTTGTTTATGCACAGCTCTCCTAAGGTCTAGCCACAGCATTTCAATCGGGTTGAGGTCTGGACTTTGACTGGGCCATTGCAACATCTTGATTCTTTTCTTTTTCAGCCATTCTGTTGTAGATTTGCTGGTGTGCTTGGGATCATTGTCCTGTTGCATAACCCAATTTCGGCTAAGCTTTAGCTGTTGGACAGATGGCCTCATATTTGACTCTAGAATACTTTGGTATACAGAGGTGATCATGGTCGACTCAATAACTGCAAGGATCCCAGGTGCTGTGGCTGCAAAAACAAGCCCAAATCATCACCCCTCCACCATCGTACTTGACAGTTGGTATGAGGTGTTTGTGCTGATATGCGGTGTTTGGTTTTCGTCAAACGTGGTACTGTGCATTATGGCCAAACATCTCCACTTTGGTCTCGTCTGTCCAAAGGACATTGTTCCAGAAGTCTTGTGGTTTGTTCATATGCAACTTTGTAAAAGTAGGCCATGCTGCCATGTTCTTTTTAGAGATAAGAGGCTTTCTCCTGGCAACCCTTCCAAACAAACCATACTTGTTCAATCTTTTTCTAATTGTACTTTCATGAACTTTAACATTTAACATGCTAACTGAAGCCTGTAGAGTCTGAGATGTAACTCTTGGGTATTTTGCAATTTCTCTGAGCATTGCACGGTCTGACCTTGGGGTGAATTTGCTGGGATGTCCACTCCTGGGAAGATTGTCAATTGTCTTGAATGTTTTCCACTTTTGAATAATCTTTCTCACTGTAGAATGATGGATTTTAAATTGTTTGGAAATGGCCTTATAACACTTCCCAGATTGATGGACAGCAACAATTGCTTCTCTAAGATCTTTGCTGATGTCTTTCCTCCTTGGCATTATGTTAACACACACCTGAATGGTCCAGACCAGCAGACAGCTAAAACTTCGGCTTTAATAGAGGTGGTCACACTTGGTGATGAACAATTAATCAAGGCCATTTGATTAGCAGCACCTGTCTGCTACTTAGCATCTTTATTCGTATAGAAGCAGTAAGGGTGTACTTTGTTTTCAGACGTAGCTTCTCCATTTTGGCTTTATTTTTATTAAATAAATCATGACATGGTGAAATATGTCATGTGTTGTTGTTCATCTGAGGTTCTATTTACCTAATTTTTAGACCTGCTAAGGAACAGATGATTGTTATTATGTCCTAATATGTAAAACCATATAATTCAAAGAGGCTGTACTTTCTTTTGTGTGTGTGTGCGTGTGCGTGTGTGTATAGCAGTGGCGTCCGCCTTTAGTCTAAATTGGCTAGATCCGCGATTTTCAGATTATCCCGGTTATGTGCGGTTTTGTGTCGTCTTCGCCCGGAGTGAACTGCGTTATTTTCGCGCTCGTGATATTAGCATTTTATTCTCGCTGTCTGCAATACTGTAATGTCATGTAAAAACTCAGGGGGGCGTTTGCGAGCTGTTGTCTTGGAAGTCTAATACCTTCGCGGTTCAACCTACGTCAGTACACAGTCTGTGTGTGCGCGCGCAGTAATTGTAAATTTGCATATTTAAAGTATACATGCATTTGCAGTGCTGTTCTGCAGTGCAGTACAGTATGTCTCATTTGAAAATTGTTGAAACGCATAGGCGTGTACTGTACTGTAACTGTGTCACATTTCGGCATATACAGCGCTCTCCCCTCGCTTGGGGTAATTAACTGCACTGCAGGGTATTTCAACTTATATTCTGTGCAATGCAGTACATCTCTCCCACACCATTCCTTTGAACGTGTGTCTGGTTTCAATCACATTCCTGCTTGACAGCAGGAATTTACTGCGCATGCGCCTGTAACTTCGCCCACCACTGCTTGCTTGAGTGAGTGAAAAAAAATTTTTTTATTGTAATTTTTTAATTTTTATTTTCTCCATAAGCCTGCAAAAACCATCTTACTGTATTACGATAGTCAATCTGTGCTGTACAGTAGCTTTTGTCTGCGACCCTGTGCGTTTCACTGCACATGGTTGATTTGAGTGATTTTACGTACTGTATTTGGGGGTGTATTATTATGATGAACTGCCTTTTGAAATTAAAGTATGTCTTTAGCTTTGAACTTCATGCGCCTGTCTTTAATTTTTGGAATCTTGCGATTGTGTTTTGAATCCGTCCATAGCCGAGCTTGAAAACCTCACTGCGCCTGCGTGTAATCCTTGTTCAGATATGAGCTATTTAGCTGCTTAGCTGCTTACTGCGCATGAGTCACCCAACCCCTCCCTCTCCACAGAGTCATTCGACAGACACCTGCACAGAGTCATTCATTTTCTGAAGTTAGTCATTGTGTTTTTAATCGTCCTGCGTGTACTCTAAGCCTCATTGAGATGGGAGCTAGCTGCTTACTGTGCATGAGTCACCCAACCCCCCCTCTCCACAGAGTCGTTAATTTTCTGAATCTTGCCATTGTGTTCTTAATCCGTCCATAGCCGAGCTTCAAAGTCTCACTGCGCCTGCGTGTGATCCTTTTTCAGATGGGAGCTATTTAGCTGCTTAGCTGCTTAGCTGCTTACTGCGCATGAGTCACCCAACCCCCCCCCTCTCCACAGAGTCGTTAATTTTCTGAATCTTGCCATTGTGTTCTTAATCTGTCTATAGCCGAGCTACAGTACAAAGCCCCACAGCGCCTGCGTGTAATTCTCTTTGAGATGGGAGCTTTGAGGCTTTGTTTACGGCAACGTTTTGGAAAATCCCTTCTCGAATTTGATTTGCACAGAGCATCACCTTGATATTATAATAATAATAGCATGTTTTTGTATAGCACTGTTAGTTACAGTATACGTAGCGCTTTGCAGAGACATTTTACAGGTACAGGTCCCTCCCTGTCCCGTGGAGCTCACAATCTACTGAATGTTTTTGGTGCCTGAGGCACAGGGAGATAAAGTGACTTGCTTTTTATGTACTGTATTTGGGGGTGTATTATTATGATGAACTGCCTTTTGAAATTAAAGTATGTCTTTAGCTTTGAACTTCATGCGCCTGTCTTTAATTTTTGGAATCTTGCCATTGTGTTTTGAGTCCATCCATAGCCGAGCTTGAAAACCTCACTGCGCCTGCGTGTAATCCTTGTTCAGATTTGAGCTATTTAGCTGCTTAGCTGCTTACTGCGCATGAGTCACCCAACCCCTCCCTCTCCACAGAGTCATTCGACAGACACCTGCATAGAGTCATTCATTTTCTGAAGTTAGTCATTGTGTTTTTAATTGTCCTGCGTGTACTCTAAGCCTCATTGAGATGGGAGCTAGCTGCTTACTGAGCATGAGTCACCCAACCCCCCCCCTCTCCACAGAGTTGTTAATTTTCTGAATCTTGCCATTGTGTTCTTAATCCGTCCATAGCCGAGCTTCAAAGCCTCACTGCGCCTGCGTGTGATCCTTTTTCAGATGGGAGCTATTTAGCTGCTTAGCTGCTTAGCTGCTTACTGCGCATGAGTCACCCAACCCCCCCCCCTCTCCACAGAGTCGTTAATTTTCTGAATCTTGCCATTGTGTTCTTAATCTGTCCATAGCCGAGCTACAGTACAAAGCCCCACTGCGCCTGCGTGTAATTCTCTTTGAGAATTATTATGATGAACTGCCTTTTGAAATTACTGTACTCTACTCTACAGTATGTAATTTCTTTGAACTGCAGCAAAACTAATCCTTCATCCCTCCCCCACGCACACACAAACTCTTTTCGACAGACACCTCCAGAGAGTCATTCATTTTCTGAAGTTAGTCATTCTGTTTTTAATCCGTCCCTAGCCGAGCGTCAATCGCCTCACTGAGAATGCATGTACTCTAAGCCTCTTTGAGATGGGAGCTAGATGATTACTGCACATGACTCACCCTACCCCCCAAACCCTTTGATGCTTTGTTTATGGTAACGCTTTGGAAAATCCCTTCTCGAATTTGAAATGTAAATCTGATGTGCACAGCATTGTGAGAATTGAGAGTAAAAAAACCATTAACTGATTCATGTTGTTTTGTCATTCATTCGTATACTGTAGGGGTGGGGGGGGGGGTGTGGTTGTTGTCAATGATTATGATTACCAGGAATCTGTATAGATATTTATTTTATTTCATCAGGAACAAAAAAATACAAATATAAAAATAATCATGAATAATACATAATGCAGTCTTTATTAAGTTCTTCTGGCAGATTGAAATTGGATAAACATTTAGAAAACATTGGTAAAACATGGAGAAACATGAATTATGCACATTTATAAGAATATTATTTAATAATATATATATACTGCAATGTATAATATATATATATATATATACATACATACTGTCGCGGCCGAGTTTATTCGAGCATTTGCCCGGTCTCGGCCGCGACAGTAACCGGGTGCGCGCCGGGGTGTCCCGAACGCGCGCCGAAGCCTCGGTGGAGCGGCCCTCCGATCGGGGCTTCTCCCTCGCCTCTCCGGGTCCGCCGGGCCCCCCGGAACCCCCCACCGCCGTCCCATAGATCACATATAGATGTATGAGGCATCCCCCGGCTTGCGGAACTAGCCCTGCTCGAACAAATCGTGTCGGTAGTGTACATACATACATACATACATACATACATACATATATATATATTTATATATATATACAGTATACATAGTAATATTATTTTTTCCGTCTTTATCTTGTTCCTCATTCCGTGTACAGTACAGTAGTTCATTGAGAGAGCAGAGGTTTTGTGTACATCAATACTGCTGTTTATATACTGTACATTTTACTGTATAAAACAGATTAGACTGGACACAAAACCCCACCTCCCCATAGTCCACCCTTTTTTCCTGAAATGACAAGAAAACAAAAAATTTGTGCAGTTATGTGCGTACTGTGTTATGGCATTGTGTGATGTGTAGTACTACTGTAGATGGCTGGTGCTGCTTTCTCTGGAAAGAAAAAAATTGAGCAGTTAGTAGGCAGTTACTGTAGTACTGTCAAACTAGTCTACTGTATACTGGAACTACTGTATACTCTAACTACTGTTAAATTCTATGTACTGTAACCTGATGGCTGGTGCTGCTCTCTCTGTAAAGAAAAAACTGTAACTACTGTATACTCTGACTATTGGGAAAGAAAAAATCTGTGCCATACTTACCTGTATCATACTGTACTTACAATACTACAGCACAGTACTACTTTCCTGATGCTTGCCCATTACGCGCGATCACAATGGGCAACACAGTGGCAATATGGTCTATATATTTATTGCAGCGTTCCACGGTGAGTACATCGTTCCAAAAACTCATTATGCCTTTCAACAACTCGTCCTTTTTGGAGGGTTTCGCCACTTTCCGAATATGGTCCTTCAGCTGATGCCAGACCAATTCGATCAGATTGAAGTCTGGCGATCTGTCATTGGAAAAAAAGGTCAATTCGTTTAAGAGATACAGTACACAGTAAAAACAGTGGGGGGAAAAATTAGACACGGTCTACTGCACTTATTCCACTGGCGTCTTCATCCAGTTAATACCGCGCTCAAGGATATGCGCTGTTGACACGGTGTGCTTCGGGTCATTGTTCTGGTAGAAGCGGGGACCATTGGGGAACTCGCGTGTGATGTATTGTACTATCTCAGGGACAATGTTGTCTTGGAAGAAAGCTTTATTCATTATTCCTATAGCAAGAAAAGAAACGTCCTCAAAAAAACTGCACAAAAAAGTACAGTAAAGTACAGTGCATAAGGCTATATTATATTTGATATATTTTACCTTAAAGATGACAATGCATCCTGGTCCACGCCTAGAGATGGCACCCCACACATGCAGCTTCACGGGGTATTTTGGCCGCGGCTTCAAAGATATGCGGCCTTTTTTGTGGAATGCAAAGCTTGCAAATCTCTCCAGGAACACAGTAGACTCATCAGTGAAGATGAAATCCTGGAAAGTCTCCCCACTGTCGATCCATGCCTGGGCCTGGACCACTCTTTTGATTTTGTTTGCGTCCCGTATCATGGGGTACACTCTGTAATGACAAGGAATAAATAATTTTAGTGGTACAGTACAGTTTCCTAAACAACACTTTTACCTCCTGTACTGTCCAGTACTAACCTCACGCGTCCATATTTCCATCCAATGCTGCGTCTCATCTTCTTTATGCTGCTCTCGGATACAGTCAGATTGTGCTTTTCCTGCAGAGTGTTTTTGACCCTTAATGCACTCTTCTCATCATTCTCCTCACTTATTTTGTCCATCAGAAGAATTGTCTCCCTATAATGTAAAGAAAATATATTGTTTTATTAATATGCAGCAATATAAAATTTATATATAAATATACAAAATATATATACTGTTGTAATATAAATATAAATATACAAAATATATACTGTATACTGTACTGATATAAATATAAATATACAAAATATATATACTGTTGTAATATAAATATACAAAATATATATACTGTTGTAATATAAATATAAATATACAAAATATATATACTGTTGTAATATAAATCAACAGAAATAACAAAAATATTTGATTAAAATTAAAATTACTATTATTTTAAAGTTGTATAAATATACTTACGCGTTAGTTACCCTTGGTGCCCTTTTGCGGTGCCAGAAGTAGCTAACCAGCGTTGGATAGCAGCAATTCGGTGTCCGCTCGTGTACATGTCCTTAATTCGCATGCTGAGCTCCTTGGAAATCTTTTTAACAGGCATTGCTGCGAGTAGAAAGAAATACAAATACAAGAATGTATATTCGATGTTTAGTCGATGTGTATTCAATGTGCAGTGAATCCACAAAATGGATGGTGTATTTATACGGTAATGACTCACATTAGAGTAATCCCACTTTCAACACCTGTACCTGGTCGCCATGCATAAAAGGTTACATACTTTGCATAGCCCACCACTCAATGATCTTCATCTGAACTTGCCCTTGTCCAGATACTGCATTGTGCCACCTGTTTCCATGGATCAACCCCGATTCTACGGACGCAGGAACTCACTCGCCTCTGCCGTGCAGAAAAAGCGAAAGGCGGTTGCTGTTTCCACGCCAAGGCAAAAGCGACAGGCTAAGGCCAATAAAGAAAACTTTCTGCTGACCCCAAAGGCTAAGGGTTTTCATAGACGTCAGCCTTATTATGTCAAGAAGATATACGGTGATGTACTCTCCACGCAAAACGATTGGCAGCCAACCCATCGAACCCGCAGACCACTTCCTCACATACGCTTCAACGACTCTGCCGTCGCTGTCCCGGAAATCTTCAGCCCGTCTTCTCCACCCCTCGTCCTTGACGCTGCCGCCGTCCTCACGGAAACCCACAGGCCATCTTCTCCAGTTCTATCCGACGACGCTGCCTCTGAAATCCACGGGTCACTTTCTCCTTTGCTCTTAGACGACTCTGCTTCTCGCCCGGAAATCCAAAGGTCACTTTCTCCATCCCTCTCCGATGACGCTGCCGCTTCTCCTCTACTGGATATCCACAGGTCACCTCCTCCACCGCTTCTGCGGCAGCTTTTATTGTAATAAATCGCCGTTTTTTCCCTGGCTTTTTCCTGGAATGCGACGCTCTTCATCTGGTGCATGCCGCGTTCATTTTGCGTTCCCAGCCATGGGTCATGCGCGGCTGACGCGCGGTTGATGCGTTTATTGAGAATGGTTCGGATGTAATAGGTTGCAATTCTTTGCGTGTCCGCCAGATGGCAGATATTCATGAATTGTAATGCGCATGTGCTTCAGTAATGTGTCGACTTGCAGGTGTTTTGTTTAAAAAAGATACCACAGTGTGCTATTGTAACTTGGCCTTGAGACTGAAGGAAGAGGTTGCAAAAATGTATCAATTTAGGCTTTTCATATTAAAGAAAGACAAAGACCAGTTTCGGTTACAGTATTCTCCAGAGACCCACCTGCCATGAGTGTTCAAGTGCAGCCCGCTTTCCAAAAACCCGACAGAAGTTACGCGTATTTGATATGGGCCGCGATTAATGCAACAGAGGATAAGATGGCAACAGTTGTTCAAATTTATCAGTATTTTGTCGAAAACAATGACTTTTACAAATTTTCGCCAACTCCTCATACGTGGAAGCGTGCAATAAGAAAAAGGTTATGTAGCGATCCCTGTTTTTATCGCATTGAGCCACAATTTGTTGGAGGGTATTGGTGTGTATCACCGGCTTTTTCCTGTATCTATGATCATGATGATGGCAAAAGGCGAAGGGTTGTGTTAAAACCAACTAAGAAATGACAGTCGCTGCGAAGCAATGCACCAGCACCGGCTTCCAATGATGGTCCCGCCATCAGTGACAACCCTGAGCCTGAGCCAGATTTTGCGTGCAGTTTCGATCAAGCTTGCATGTACCTAAGCAATTTCCAGACTCATCAGCTCACTACAGGTGGACTAGTCCCGCTGCAAACTATCGACGTGGATGATCAAGAACGCTGGATGATCAAGAACGGAAAGTCAAAACCTATACTGTACAGTGGGATGGTGTGCAAAAAAGTCTGCACCAGTACAGTCCTTGAGGGCAGCAAACAGGGCGGGTTTTCAGGGTAACCTTTGAAAACCATGCCTGTTTGCGGCCCCCAGGAACTGGAATTGTGCAGGTCCTCAGCATTGTCCGTCCATGGCCTTACCTGTGATTACAAAAAAAACTTTATTCATAAAATACAGTATAAAAACGAAACATCTCCTTTATTAAAGAAATATATAAAGTACAGTGGGATGGTGTGCAAAACTGTCAGTCAGACCTGCACCACTACAGTCCTCGAGGGCAGCAAAACAGGGCAGGTTTTCAGGACAACCTTGAAAACCGTGCCTGTTTGCGGCCCCCAGGGACTGGAATTGTGCAGGTCCTGTGTGTGTGGACAGCAAGTTAAAACATTTCTGTATAAATACAAGTAAAAAAAACACACAACAACAACATCTCCTTTATTTAAGTACAACAGGTCAAATCTTGTAAAGTACAATACAGTTCAGCACAACAGTATGGTCTTACAGAAAGTCCTCCGCATTGTCCGTCCATGGCCGATTCCTTGTATAGCGTAAAACGCCATTAATGCAGTCTCGAACGCCTTCCATTACAGGATCTGTAATTGGATAAAAGCGCCACATTTCATCCCGAATGTTCCGTCTTAAATTGGCAGGAAGCACCTTTTTTACGCGATTTCCGTCGTAGTTCACTTTGAAGGCCCAAACGCAGTACAACGAGTAGGGAACATGGTGCTTAAAAAGTAACAAGGCATTCTTGTGGGGTGCACCAGCACTCTTCATCCTATACTTCTCCCTGAACGCCGGTGGCAGATCGCACAGGGTGATGTTGGGCACCGTATCGATGCGAGCAACTGTAGGTCTTTTGGGAGTGGGTGTGTTTGAGGCGACGGGCGATGGTAGGTTTTCTGTTGTGTTGTGTCCTGGCGTGGTCTTGACGGGGTTGTCATGTCCTCCTCAACGGCATACATGTATACTGCATCTTCTGGTGGAGGGGGTGCGCTTGGTGATGGAAGGGGGTCGAAGGTCCCATTCATCACATCCATGTCACTCCCCTGCTCCAGCGTCGGGGAAACAGGGGCATTAACACCGAGCAAATAATGTATGCCCATATGCAAATAATGTCAGCCTCTATTTTCTCCATCCGTCGATCCATCCGTTGATCCATATGTTGCATCCGTTGATCCATATGTATCATCCGTTGATCCATTTGTAGCATCCGTTGCTCCACATTTAGCATTGTCTCCAGAAGCAGATCTATCTTTGCTAGCACAATAGAATTCCCGGTGAGATCCACAGTTATCCCATTCAGCATCCGGTCTAACGAGCTGCTTCTTGTGCATGGCGTGTGAACATCTGGGTGGATGGGTGCAGCGGAGGATGAGATGGGGGTTCCATGGAGAGAAGCGGCAGCGACATCGAAGAAGAGTGGAGGAGGTGACCTGTAGATATCCGGTAGAGGAGAAGCGGCAGCGTCGTCGAAGAGGGATGGAGAAAGTGACCTTTGGATTTCCGGGCGAGAAGCAGAGTCGTCTAAGAGCAAAGGAGAAAGTGACCCGTGGATTTCAGAGGCAGCGTCGTTGGATAGAACTGGAGAAGATGGTCTGTGGGTTTCTGTGAGGGCGGCGGCAGCGTCTAGGACGAGGGGTGGAGAAGACGAGCTGAAGATTTCCAGGACAGCGGCGGCAGAGTGTCGAAGTGTATGTGTGGAAGTGGTCTGCGGGCTCGATGGGTTGGCTGCCAATCGTTTTGCGTAGAGTACATCACCGTATATCTTCTTGACATAATAAGGCTGACGTCTATGAAAACCCTTAGCCTTTGGGGTCAGCAGAAGGTTTTTATTATTGGCCTTAGCCTGTCGCTTTTGCCTTGGCGTGGAAACGGCAACCGCCTTTCACTTTTTCTGCTTGACAGGCACGGCAGAGGCGAGTGGGTTCCTGCATCCGTAGAATCGGGGTTGATCCATGGAAACAGGTGGCACAATGCAGTATCTGGACAAGGGCAAGTTCAGATAAAGATCATTGAGTGGTGTGCTATGCAAAGTGTGTAACCTTTTATACATGGCGACCAGGTACAGGTGTTGAAAGTGGGCGTACTCTAATGTGAGTCATTACGTATAAATACACCATCCATTTTGTGGATTCACTGCACATTGAATACACATCGGCTAAACATCGAATATACATTCTTGTGTTTGTATTTCTTTCTACTCGCAGCAATGCCTGTTAAAAAGATTTCCAAGGAGCTCAGCATGCGAATTAAGGACATGTACACGAGCGGACACTGAATTGTTGCTATCCAACGCTGGTTAGCTACTTCTGGCATCGTTGTGCCAGCAACCACCGTGAGCCATCCGGAAAGTGGCGAAACCCTCCAAAAAGGACGAGTTGTTGAAAGGCATAATGAGTTTTTGGAACGATGTACTCACCGTGGAACGCTGCAATAAATATATAGACCATATTGCCACTGTGTTGCCCATTGTGATCGCTCGTAATGGGCAAGCATCAGGAAAGTAGTACTGTGCTGTAGTATTGTAAGTACAGTATGATACAGGTAAGTATGGCACAGATTTTTTCTTTCCCAATAGTCAGAGTATACAGTAGTTACAGTTTTTTCTTTACAGAGAAAGCAGCACCAGCCATCAGGTTACAGTACATAGTATTTAACAGTAGTCAGAGTATACAGTAGTTCCAGTATATAGTAGACTAATTTGACAGTACTACAGTAACTGCCTACTAACTGCTCATTTTTTTTCTTTCCAGAGAAAGCAGCACCAGCTATCTACAGTAGTACTACACATCACACAATGCCATAATACAGTGCACACATAACTGCACTAATTTTTAGTTTTCTTGTCATTTCATAAAAAAGGGAGGCCTGGGGGGAGGTGGGGTTTTGTGTCCAGTCTAATCTGTTTTGTACAGTAAAATGTACAGTATATAAACAGCAGTATTGATGTACACAAAACCTCTCCTCTCTGAATGAACTACTGTACTGTACACGGAATGAGGAACAAGATAAAGACGGAAAAAATAATATTACTATGTATACTGTATATATATATATATATATACAGTATATATATATATTATACATTACAGTATATATTATTAAATAATATTCTTATAAATGTGCATAATTCATGTTTCTCCATGTTTTACAAATGTTTTCTAATTGTTTATCCAATTTCAATCTGCCAGAAGAACTTAATATAGACTGCATTATGTATTATTCATGATTATTTTTATATTTGTATTTTTTTGTTCCTGATGAAATAAAATACATATTTATTCACATTCCTGGTAATCATAATCCTTGACAACAACCACACCCCCCCCCTACCCATACAGTATATGAATGAATGACAAAACAACATGAATCAGTTAATGGTTTTTGTACTCTCAATTCTCACAATGCTGTGCACATCAGATTTACATTTCAAATTCGAGAAGGGATTTTCCAAAGCGTTACCATAAACAAAGCCTCAAAGGGTTTGGGGGGTTGGGTGAGTTATGTGCAGTAATCAGCTAGCTCCCATCTCAAAGAGGCTTAGAGTACACGCAGGCACAGTGAGGCGATTGACGCTCGGCTAGGGACGGATTAAAAACACAATGACTAATTTCAGAAAATGAATTACTCTGTGGAGGTGTCTGTCGAATGACTCTGTGGAGAGGGGGGGCGTTGGGTGACTCATGCGCAGTAAGCAGCTAGCTCCCATCTCAAAGAGGCTTAGACTACACGCAGGCGCAGTGAGGCGATTGACGCTCGGCTAGGGACGGATTAAAAACACAATGACTAACTTCAGAAAATGAATGACTCTGTGGAGGTGTCTGTCGAAAAGAGTTTGTGTGTGCGTGGGGGAGGGATGAAGGATTAGTTGTGCTGCAGTTCAAAGAAATTACATACTGTAGAGTAGAGTACAGTAATTTCAAAAGGCAGTTCATCATAATAATTTGATCAATAAACCCCCAAATACAACCCCCAAATACAGTACATAAAAAGCAAGTCACTTTATCTCCCTGTGCCTCAGGCACAAAAAACATACAGTAGATTGTGAGCTCCACGGGACAGGGAGGGACCTGTGCCTGCAAAATGTCTCTGCAAAGCGCTACGTATACTGTAACTAACAGCGCTATACAAAAACATGCTATTATTATTATTATAATATCAAGGTGATGCTCTGTGCAAATCAAATTCGAGAAGGAATTTTCTAAAACGTTGCCGTAAACAAAGCATCAAAGCTCCCGTATCAAAGAGAATTACACGCAGGCGCAGTGAGGCTTTGTACTGTAGCTCAGCTATTGACGTATTAAGAACACAATGGCAAGATTCAAAAAATGAACGACTCTATGGAGAGGGGGGGGTTGAATGACTCATGCGCAGTAAGCAGCTAAGCAGCTAAATAGCTCCCATCTGAAAAAGGATCACACGCAGGCGCAGTGAGGCTTTGACGCTCGGCTATGGACGGATTAAGAACACAATGGCAAGATTCAGAAAATTAACGACTCTGTGGAGAGGGAGAGGGGGGTTGGGTGACTCATGCGCAGTAAGCAGCTAACTCCCATCTCAAAGAGGCTTAGAGTACACGCAGGCGCAGTGAGGCGATTGACGCTCGGCTAGGGACAGATTAAAAACACAATGACTAACTTCAGAAAATGAATGACTCTGTGGAGGTGTCTGTCAAATGACTCTGTGGAGAGGGGGGGTTGGGTGACTCATGCTCAGTAAGCAGCTAAGCAGCTCCCATCTGAACAAGGATTACACGCAGGCGCAGTGAGGCTTTCAAGCTCGGCTATGGACGGATTCAAAACACAATGGCAAGATTCCAAAAATTAAAGACAGGTGCATGAAGTTCAAAGCTAAAGACATACTTTAATTTCAAAAGGCAGTTCATCATAATAATGCACCCCCAAATACAGTACGTAAAAAGCACACAAATTAACCATGTGCAGTCAAACGCACAGGGTCGCAGACAAAAGCTACTGTACAGCATAGATTGAATATCGTAATACAATAAGATGGTTTTTGCAGGCTTGTGGAGAAAAAAAAATTATAATAATTTTTTTTTTCACTTACTCAAGCAAGCAGTGGTGCGCTAAGTTCCAGGCGCATGCGCAGTAAATTCCTGCTGTAAAGCAGGAATGTGATTGAAACCAGACACACGTTCAAAGGAATGGTGTGGGAGAGATGTACAGTACTGCATTGCACAGAAGATAAGTTGAAATACCCTGCAGTGCAGTTAATTATCCCGAGCGAGGGGAGAGCGCTGTATATGCCGAAATGTGACACAGTTACAGTACAGTACACGCCTATGCGTTTCAACAATTTTCAAATGAGACATACTGTACTGTACTGCAGAACAGCACTGCAAATGCATGTATACTTTAAATATGCAAATTTAAAATTACTGCGCGCGCACACACAGACTGTGTACTGACGTAGGTTGAACCGCGAAGGTATTAGACTTCCAAGACAACAGCTCGCAAACGTCCCCTGAGTTTTTACACGGCATTGCAGTATTGCAGACAGCGAGAATAAAATGCTAATATCACGAGCGCGAAAATAACGCAGTTCACTCTGGGCGAAAACAACACAAAACCGCATATAACCGGGATAATCTGAAAATCGCGGATCTAGTCGATTTAGACTAAAGGCGGACGCTACTGTATATATATATATATATATATATATATATATATATATATATATATATATATATATATAAATATATACACTGGCGACACACTTTATTCGAGCTTGGCTAGTCCCACGAATTCGGGTATACCCGGGTGTATTGAGGTTTGTGACTGTTTTCTGCCCGAGTACATTGAGTTATTTTCCAAGCAGGGATTGAAGCATTTTATTCCCGCTGGCTGCAATACTTCACAGTATATATATATAAACTGCATTACAATTCATGAATTTATGCCATCTGGTAGACACGCGAAGCATTGCAGCCTATTAAATCCTAATCATTATCATTTAACAGATCAGCCGCCCATCAGCCAGGCATGAACCCAGGCTGGGAAGGCAAATGCAACTGGGCTTGTCAGAGGTTAGTAGTGGCTTATTCCAGGTATCTGCCAGGTACATACCGGGTATTTGCTCGAATAAAGTGTGTCGGTGCAGTAAAGATAGACAGATGGCACACACAAACTGGAAATAGGGGCTTGTCCTATACAGGTAATGTATAGATAGGTTCCTTACCGAGTGGGTTTATGTGCCAGTTTTTCTACTGAATACACGCTTTTTTTGTACCTCCTGAGTGTGCTGTCTCCTTCTTGCCTTGTGATCTTGGGATCCTGGATTTACTCGGTAAGGAACCTATCTATATAAATATATATATGTATATATTTATATATATATATATATATATATATATATAAACAGTGTTCGACAAATCACCCAAAAATCTACTCGCCCAACCCAAAAATCTACTCGCCACCTAGTCCCGCCCCCAACCCCGCCCCTTGTCCCGCCCCCAACCCCGCTTTAAAATCTTATACTATATTAGTGAAAGCACTGTATGCCTGCATGCATGCATGCCTGCATGCATGCCTGCCTGCCTGCTGGATGTCCGGTGTCCCTAGGGGAAATCTCATTGGTCCCTTGGGCCACCCGCCCGCCCCCGCACACCTCTGATTGGCCTGAGGCGGAGTGACGGGCCAAAAAAACACACACTCACTCCACCCTCCTCAACACACACACACACACACACACACACACACACACACACACACACACACACACACACACACACACACACACACACACACACACACACACTCTCCTCAACTCGCGCACACACACTCACACACACTCACTCCACCCTCCTCAACGCACACACACGCACACACACACACACACACACACACACACACACACACACACACACACACACACACACACACACACTCCTCAACGCACACACACACACACACACTCCTCAACGCACACACACACACACACACACACACACACACACACACACACCACACACACACACACACACACACACACACACACACACACACACACACACACACACACACACACACACACACCCTCCTCAACACACACACACTCCACCCTCCTCAGCACACACACACTCCACCCTCCTCAACACACAAACACTCCACCCTCCTTAACGGCTGCCCGGCCTTGACCCCCCCCCCGCGGCTGCCCCGCAACAACCGAACCCCCCCCCCCCCTATCACCACTCCGCGGGACCTCAACATCACCCTCTCTCCCAGTGCTCCCTCTCCCCCGGTGCTCACCCTCTCTCCCGGTGCTCCCTCTCCCCCAGTGCTCACCCTCTCCCCCCCCCCCCAGAGCACGCTCGCACCTTCAGGCCTAGAGGCCCCGCCCCCAGCTCACCATCTCCACGCGCGCTGCTCCGGCTCTCTCTGCACGGGCCACGGCCCACACCACCTCCTGACCTGAGCGTCTCAGCTCCGCCTCGCCGGGGGGAACAGAGACCGCCGAGGAACCCGAGTAGGAGCGCAGCCCGGTGCGAGGTAAGTTACCGCAGGGGAAGGGATCTTTCACCCCGGCCCGGCGCTTCACCCTCCCCCGGCGTTTTACCCCCCCCCGGCGCTTCACCCCCCCCCCCCCCGGTGCTTCACCCGGCCCGGCCCTTCACCCCCCCCCCCCCCGGCCCTTCACCCCCCCCCAGCCCTTAACCCCCCCCCCCCGGCCAGGCCCTTCACCCCCCCTCCCCCCCTGGCCATGCCCTTCACCACCCCCCCCTGGCCATGCCCTTCACCCCCCCCTGGCCATGCCCTTCACCCCCCCCTGGCCATGCCCTTCACCCCCAACCCCCCTGGCCATGCCCTTCACCCCCCCCTGGCCATGCCGTTCACCCCCCCTGGCCATGCCCTTCACCCCCCCCTGGCCATGCCCTTCACCCCCCCCCGGCCATGCCCTTCACCCCCCCCCCTGGCCATGCCCTTCACCCCCCCCCCCGGCCATGCCCTTCACCCCCCCCCCCGGCCATGCCCTTCACCCCCCCCCCAGCCATGCCCTTCACCCCCCCCCCCCAGCCATGCCCTTCACCCCCCCCCCAGCCATGCCCTTCACCCCCCCCAGCCATGCCCTTCACCCCCCCCAGCCATGCCCTTCACCCCCCCCCCAGCCATGCCCTTCACCCCCAACCCCCCTGGCCATGCCCTTCACCCCCCCCCTGGCCATGCCCTTCACCCCCCCCTGGCCATGCCCTTCACCCCCCCCCTGGCCATGCCCTTCACCCCCAACCCCCCTGGCCATGCCCTTCACCCCCCCCTGGCCATGCCCTTCACCCCCCCCCAGCCATGCCCTTCACCCCCCCCCCGGCCTTGCCCTTCACCCCCCCCCCAGCCATGCCCTTCACCCCCCCCAGCCATGCCCTTCACCCCCCCCCAGCCATGCCCTTCACCCCCCCAGCCATGCCCTTCACCCCCCCCAGCCATGCCCTTCACCCCCCCCAGCCATGCCCTTCACCCCCCCCAGTCATGCCCTTCACCCCCCCCCCAGCCAGGCCCTTCACCCCCCCCAGCCATGCCCTTCACCTCCCCGGCCCTGCCCTTCACCCCCTCCGGCCCCTCGGCACCGCCTCACCTCTCCTGCCCAGCCTACCCGGCGCCGCCTGCAACGCTCCTCGGCACCGCCGCCTCACCTCGAGGCGGAGGCCAGCGGGGGGGGGGGGCTCCCGCCAGCCTTGCAGGAGGGACCCTCCACATGCCCCGTGCTGCTCCACCCCCCCTCCACATGCCCTGTGCTGCTCACCCCCCCTCCACATGTCTCCGTCCCTCCACATGCCCCGTGCTGCTCTCCGTCCCTCCACATGCCCCGTGCTGCTCTCCCCCCTCCCCCCTCCACATGCCCCGTGCTGCACACACACACACACACACACACACACACACTATATATATCTCTATACATATATATATATGTGTGTGTGTGTGTGTATCTATATATCTATATCTATATCTATATCTATATATATATAGATACACACACACACACACACACACACACACACACACACACACACACACACACACACACACACACTATATATATCTCTATACATAAGACACACACACACACACACGTACACAAACACACATGTAGACACACACACACACAGATGTAGACACAAACATGTAGGCACACACACACGTACACAGACACACACACGTACACAGACACACACACACACACACCTATACAGACACCTATACAGACACACGTATACACACAGCAGACACACGCAGACACACGTATACACACAGCAGACACACGTATACACACAGCAGACACACGTATACACACAGCAGACACACGTATACACACAGCAGACACATGTATACACACAGCAGACACACGTATACACACAGCAGACACACGTATACACACAGACACACGTATACACATATACACACACACACACGTAGACACACACACAAGTAGGCATACGTATACACACACGCACACGTAGGCACACGTATACACACACACGTAGACACACGTATACACACACATACACGTAGATACACACACGTCTACACACACGTGTACACACACACGTACATACACAGGCACATGTTGACACACGTATACACGCAGGCACACGTATACACACCGGCGCACGTAGACACGCAGGCGCACGTAGACACGCAGGCGCACGTAGACACACAGACGCACGTAGACACGCAGACGCACGTAGACACGCACGTAGACATGCACGTAGACACGCACACGCACGTAGACACGCACGTAGACACGCACACGCACGTAGACACGCACGTAGACAAGCACACGCACACGCACGTAGACACGCACATGCACGTAGACACGCACACACACGTACACACGTACACACGTACACACGTACACACGTACACATGTACACGTATACTCACAAACATGTACACGTACACACACACATGGAGTCATACACACACACATGTAGACATACACACACACACACACACGTATACACATGTACACGTATACTCACAAACATGTACACGTACACACACACATGGAGTCATACACACACACACACGTATACATACACATGTATACACACACATGTATACACACACACATGTATGCACACGCACGTACACGTACACACGTACACGTACACACGCACACACGTACACATGTACACGTATACTCACACACATGTACACGTACACACACATGGAGTCAAACACACACATATGTAGACATACACACACACACACACACACACACACACACACACACACACACACATGTATACACACACACACACGTATACATACACATCATGTATACACACACACATGTATACACACACACACACACACACATGTATACACACACACATGTATATATACACACACACACACACACACACACACACACACACACACACACACACACACACGTATACACACACACACATGTATACACACACACACATGTATACACACACACACATGTATACACACACACATGTACACAAACACACACATGTATACACACACACACACACACATGTATACACACACACACACATGTATACACACACACACACATGTATACACACACACACATGTATACACACACACACCAACACACCCCACAACATGTATACACACACACACATGTATACACAACACATGTATGCACACGCACGTACACGTACACACGTACACGTACACACGCACACACGTACACATGTACACGTATACTCACACACATGTACACGTACACACACATGGAGTCAAACACACACATATGTAGACATACACACACACACACACACACACACACACACACACACACACACATGTATACCACACACACACACACGTATACATACACATCATGTATACACACACACATGTATACACACACACACAACACACTGTATACACACACACATGTATATATACACACACACACACACACACACACACACACACACACATGTATACACCACACACATGTATACACACACACACATGTATACACACACACACATGTATACACACACACATGTATACACAAACTACACACACATGTATACACACACACACACATGTATACACACACACACACATGTATACACACACACACATGTATACACACACACACCCACACACATGTATACACACACACACACACACATGTATACACACACACATGTATACACACACACACATGTATACACACACACATGTATTCACACACACATGTATACACACACACATGTATACACACACACATGTATACACACACACATGTACACACACATTTAGACATACACATTTAGACATACACACGTACACGTACACACACGCTACACGTACACACACACGTACACGTACACACACACACACACACACACAATGTATACACACAAACATGTATACACACACACACATGTATACACACACACATGTATACACACATGTATACACACACACTGTGTGTTAACATACACACACACGTGTGTATACATACACACACACGTGTGTGTATACACACACACACGTGTGTATACACACACACGTATACACACACACACACTATCCCCAGCACCACCACATCAGCACACCGGTATCCCATGCCCCCCCCCAGCACACTGGCATTCTCGGCTCCCCACCATTCCCAGCCCCCATCAACACCATCAGCACCCACACATTGGCACCTTCGCACCTCCCCCATCGGCACACCCACATCCGCACCCCCACATCAGCACCAAACCCTCCCAAATCAGCACCCCGATACAATCACCATCAGTACAGCCACAGCAGCAGTACCACCGCACACCGCCATGGGCCGGGTGGACCACTCCCCACCCAAATGCCACCCCCACACACAAACATCCCGGGCAACGCGGGGCTCTCAGCTAGTAAAATATATAAATAAAATACATTTAATAAATTCCTAGTCAGAACAACATTCGTTTTTGACATAAATGTATTTATTGTATTACATTATACTACAATTAGTCCTTGTTACATGTGTGTGTGTAAATGTCGGTTCTAGAAATAAAAGCCAGGTGTGAATGACTAGTTTCCTGAACCCCTTAACCAATGTCTGGATGTCCCCGCTTCACAATATCTAAAGCAGCAATCCCACCTGGGATCTTACCTGATCCGCAGTCCCTCAATGTCCAGGTACGCTCATTCCCGCAATGTTATACATTGGGGAGGTGTTCATTACCTGTCTTCTGGGTTAGGGGGGGTTCCGATGTCTTCCGTGTGAAGCTTGAGCCAGATCTGGAAGAAAGAAGTATAGGGTAGTTAAGATTTCGGTGTAGTATATAGAGAGTGTGGGGGATGAGAGAGTGTGGGGGAGAGAGAGAGAGAGTGTGGGGGAGAGAGGGAGAGAGAGTGTGGGGGGGGAGAGAGAGAGTGTGTGGGGGGGGGAGAGAGAGAGTGTGGGGGGGGAGAGGAGAGAGAGAGAGTGGGGGGGAGAGAGAGAGTGTGGGGGAGAGAGAGAGTGTGTGTGGGGGAGAGAGAGAGAGTGTGTGGGGGAGAGAGGGAGAGAGAGTGGTGGGGGAGAGAGTGTTGGGGAAAGAGAGAGTGTGGGGGGGGAGAGAGAGAGAGAGAGTGGGGGGGGGAGAGAGAGAGAGAGTGGGGGAGAGAGAGAGAGTGTGGGGGAGAGAGAGTGTGGGGGAGAGAGAGAGAGAGAGTGTGGGGGAGAGAGAGAGAGAGAGAGAGAGAGAGTGTGTGGGAGAGAGAGAGTGTGGGGGGGAGAGAGAGCATGTGGGGGGGAGAGAGAGCGTGTGGGGGGGGAGAGAGAGAGTGTGGGGGGGAGAGAGAGAGTGTGGGGGGGAGAGAGAGTGTGGGGGGGAGAGAGAGTGTGGGGGAGACAGAGGAAGAGAAACGGTGGGTGACACACACAGAGGGTGGGTGATACACAGAGAGAGAGGCTGGGTGAGTGACTGGCTGGTTGGGTGGTTTGCTGGGTGAGTGGCTGGGTGGGGGCAGGGGGTGACTGGGTGGGTGAGTGACTGACACTGACTGGGGGTGGGGGGTGACTGACACTGACTGGGGGTGGGGGGGTGACTGACACTGACTGGGGGTGGGGGGGTGACTGACACTGACTGGGGGTGGGGGGTGACTGACAGTGACTGGGGGGGGTGGGGGGGTGACTGACACTGACTGGGGTTGGGGGGTGACTGACACTGACTGGGGGTGGGGGGGTGGACTGACACTGACTGGGGGTGGGGGGGGTGACTGACACTGACTGGGGTGGGGGGTGACTGACACTGACTGGGGGTGGGGGGGTGACTGACACTGACTTGGGGTGGGGGGGTGACTGACACTGACTGGGGGTGGGGGGGTGACTGACACTGACTGGGGGTGGGGGGGGTGACTGACACTGACTGGGGGTGGGGGGTGACTGACACTGACTGGGGGTGGGGGGGTGACTGACACTGACTGGGGGTGGGGGGGGTGACTGACACTGACTGGGGGTGGGGGGGTGACTGACACTGACTGGGGGTGGGGGGGTGACTGACACTGACTGGGGGGTGGGGGGTGACTGACACTGACTGGGGGGTGGGGGGTGACTGACACTGACTGGGGGTGGGGGGTGACTGACACTGACTGGGGTTGGGGGGTGACTGACACTGACTGGGGGGTGACTGACAGGGGGGGGGGGGGTGACTGACTGACTGGGGGGAAGGTTACTGACTGGGGGGGTTACTAACTGGGGGGGTGACTGACTGGGGGGGGGTTACTGACTGGGGGGTGGTAACTGACTGGGGGGGGGTTACTGACTGGGGGGGGTTACTGACTGGGGGGGACCTCTGGTGTCACACACATACACATACTGCCCATACACACATACATTCATTCACACACACACACATTCTCCCACACACACACACATACACATTCTCACACACACACAGGGGAGGAAAGGCCGCGACCAGCACCACGCAAATCCCCCACCCACCCGCGCCCATCTCCCGCTCGTGTGGGGGGCAGGCCGACATCCCCCCCCCCCAATCAGCAGGGTGGGTGGGAGGCACGTGGTGAGGTATCCCCCACTGGGCGCCCCAGGTGACAGTCAGCCCCGCCATGGCCGCCACTGCCCTGCTCCCCTCGCCGGCATGTCACAGTGCCTGGCCAAGCTGCAGGCTGCTTCTTCCCCCCCAGCCCGCGGCGGCATGATGCTCGTGGCGGGGGGGGGGCCAGGCCGACATCCCCCCACCTCATGCGGCGGCTGCGCCATCATGAAGGTAGGGGACGCATGGGAGGCACGTGGTGAGGGCCGAGCCCCCCCCCCCCCCCGCAAGCCAACCGGGCTGCAGCAGCGAGGACCTCCCGCCCCTGACATCGATCGGTGGATCAAGGGGAAGGGGACAGGAGGAGGGGAAGGGGACAGGAGCAGGAAGAGGGGAAGGGAGCAGGAGGAGGGGACAGGGGACAGGAGCAGGGGACAGGAGGAGGGGAATGGGACAGGAGCAGGGGACAGGAGAGCTTCCGCAGTGGGGAGTAGGGAGCCATGTGGGGACCAGGGTGATCGCAGGGAAGGAGCAGAGGGGCCGCAGCATGGAGAGTACTTACCCTCCAACAGAGCTCCAGGCAGAATGGCCGCTCGTTGGGGGCGGGCTCATATAGAGCCTGGCCGCGCGCCCACAAAGCCTGGAGCGCACGCCAATCAGGAGTCAGGTAGGGGAGTTTTTTTTTTTTTTTTTTTTTCAGCGCGAGCAGGGAAATTTCAGCGCGAACGGGGGAATTTAAAAAAAAAACACGTGTGCTGCTTGGGCCAATAGTTACTCGCCCGGGGGTTAAATCCACCCGCCCCGGGCGAGTAAATGTATACAATTGTCGAACACTGTATATACACTGGCGACACACTTTATTCGAGCTCGGCTAGTCCCACGAATTCGGGTATACCCGGGTGTATTGAGGTTTGTGACTGTTTTCTGCCCGAGTGCATTGAGGTATTTTCCAGGCAGGGATTGAAGCATTTTATTCCCGCTGGCTGCAATACTGCACAGTATATATATATATACTGCATTACAATTCATGAATTTATGCCATCTGGTAGACACGCGAAGCATTGCAGCCTATTAAATCCTAATCATTATCATTTAACAGATCAGCCGCCCGTCAGCCAGGCATGAACCCAGGCTGGGAAGGCAAACGCAACGGGGCTTGTCAGAGGTGAGGAGCGGCGCATTCCAGGTATCTGCCAGGTACATACTGGGTATTTGCTCGAATAAAGTGTGTCGGTGCAGTATATATATATATATATATATATATATATATATATATATATATGGTAAACCCCATCCTTTCGCTTCATTGCATAGCGAGTTAACCAACCCCACACTGATGAGACCCATTAAGGTTGAAACAGCTGTCTGTGGGTGGGTTTTCTGGCTATGCATCTTAACCCTGGCTGTGCTCAAAGCTGTGACCATGCAGCAAGCTTAAGCCTATAGGGAACCATGTATAAAATGGTTTTTGAAGCAAAAAGTGGCACTGTGTTCTCATTTGCATGTCATTCCCCAGAATCCCTTGCTGCAGTGGAAGTGCTGTGTGCTGGTGAAAGGCAGGGTTGACTTTACAGCCCTCATAGAGTTAATCATTCTGGAAAGGTCTGTTCAGCTGTGAGTTAATGAGCTAATTAGCCTAGCCTGTATAGTCAGGAAGTAATACAGAGATCCCCCCCCCCCATGCTGCCAGACACACACTGTTGAGAGTTATACAGAGAGGGTGAGAGATGCTGCTGCTATACTGATATGGGAAGGCACACACAGACAGCCCTGTGAGAGACTGAAAGGGGACCTGCTGCAGGTACACTGGGTAAAGTGGGGAAAAGAGTTTAGTTCTCCCACGATTAGTTAGGGACAAAGCAGTATTAGTCAGTAATCCTGGAAGGAGTTAGGTCTTTTGTTTCTGTTTTGTGTTATGAGTTAACCCTGTACCTGCTTTGTACCCTGTAAATAAACCCTATCTTAGAAAGTACAGTGTTTCCTGCCTTTGACCTGGACAAAAGATCCGACGCTGGGACAGAGACGTCACAATTGGTGGAGTTTAACGTGGCAGTCCACAAGACAGTGAAAGGGGAAAATGGAGGAATTTCTAACCTCGCTTCAGTACAAACAAACAGAAAATTCTGCAATTTTAATGCGGGGTTTGCAGCAACTGGCAAATTGTTCTTTTTGATTAGTTTTCACAACATGTTTTTTCTTACAGTTCTTTTCAAAAGTATTTTTTAATTCTTATTATTTTTTCTTTTGTGTTTGATTTTTTAAACCACTTGTGTAACAATTTATTATGAGTATTTTTGTGCACCTTTTATATTGATTGCTGGATTTACTGCAAATATATAATCACGTATTATTATTAATACGCTACAGTACAGGTTATATTAAGTTTATCTACACTATCCTCAGTTTATGATTCCAGCTATAACAATATATTGAGATTGGGAATGAGAGTTCCCTGTTCCCTTAGTACTTTCTACACATCTATTCATATACTTTTTATGCTGCCAGGGATTAGGATTGTTAACCTTTACCTTCACTTATTTAGTATTGTATGTATAAATTTAGGTATCTGATTTGGTTATTCCTACCAAGGTTTCCATATTAAGTATAATTTTTAATATTACTTTCTTTGGTTATTGATTGATTTTGTCTATCTTCTCCCTTTTTTTCCTTTTCTAAGGGGACAAGCTTAATCGTATATCCATTGGTTTTGTCTATATGAGTTTTCTATGTGTAATATGCATGTTTGACAATTTTTTTGATTAAAGTTTTTGTATTCAATATTGTGGTCTTTGCAGCCAATCACGGCGCTTTATGTATTCTCTCCATTATGGGCGCGAGTAAGGAGTGTACCGCGCGTCATAGTAGCGACGAGGTTAACGGTCGCATGGAGATGACGTCATAAATGCCGCGATTTTGGCGCGAAAGTGTATATGGATATAAGGATGCATCTGTGAACTTCTCTTTACACCTTGAGAAAGGCCTTTACGGACGAAACGCGTAGGTGCGTTCCTACCATTGTTTGTTTTTGTACTGACCATTAAATCACTTTTTTAATACTTATCCCTGTTTGGAGTTACCCTCATTTTTTGGCGATCCACTAGCTGGTATGCTGCTGAGAAACGCTGCTGTGCTCCTCTACATCCTTGCTGTTTGTGTTTACCCTGAGAGGACAGCACGCTGGAACTGATCCACTAATCATGGACACCACCAAGGAAGGTAAAGGGCTTCGGCCCATTATACTATTACCATCCAGTGCTGGACTGACTGAGTTATTTCCCCAGGGTGTAGTACACTACTATCAGGAGACCTATTTTGGGGTACCCGCGTGGGGACCACCAGGCCTCTAGTTTCTCACCCTGGGATGTTATGGATTATACTCTATGTCCTTGAACTTGGATCTATTATGGAATATGGAAATATTATAATTATAATGATATAATCAACCTTCAAAAAACGAAAGGCGACCAGAAGGGGCAATAAAAGACCGAAGCAAAGAGTCCACGAAAAAACGCAAGATGAACTCTTGAGTGGGGAACTGTCAGAAAATGATGGAGTCATCAATATCTCAAAGGTTGAATTGACATCAGATGAAATTTCCCTTTTGAACAAAGGGCTCAAGTTTGCCCCTAACTCTGACTTTCAGATATTTAATACTGTAGTGGACCTACATAAATTCATTAGAAAATGTACCCTTAAGAAGTTCTTCAGAGATAAGAACAAGACTGCTTCGGAGATACCTATAGGTGCAGACAATGGGAGTGTTGATTTGCTGAATAATATGTCTAACATGCTTTCTTTCAGGGAATCATGTGTCATTCAGGACATGGAGGAATTGAATGGGGTTGACACGGAAGACATTGATCCTAATACCTTTTTAGGCAGACAGGATTCGGGTCTGAAGAAGAAATCCCATTTCTTTCCTTCATTTACAAAAGGTAAATTTTTGACCACATTTGAAAATCTCGTTGAGCGAGACCTTATCCTTTTACACAAGGGTTTCACCTTTGACTCTTCAGCATTTGATCATTCTAGTAATAACCTGACGATGAGTGAACAAAAAGCACTTAGTGATTTAAAATCTAATACATCACTTGTTATCAAGAATGCTGATAAAGGGGGAGCGGTTGTAGTGCAGCATAGGGATGACTATCACAGGGAGGCTTTACGCCAGCTCTGTGATACTTGTTCCTATGCTGTGCTGCAATCGGACCCCACAACTAGGTTTCTCAAGGAATTGAGGGATCTACATGATGAGGGTCTTATTTTGGGTGTCCCCTCTGATAATGAAAAAGAATTTCTCTACAACTCCACTCCCACCATGGCCGTGTTTCACCATCTCCCAAAGATCCACAAATCACTAGTCTCCCCTCCAGGGAGACCTATTATATCTAGTATTGGGTCTTTGGGAGATGGTGTTTCACGATATGTGGATTCTTTTCTGCAACCGCTGGTTCGCTCGCTACCCTCCTTTATCCTTGACAGCGGGGACCTTCTGAAACAAATTGATAATATTACTGCTGCGGCCGAGTTTATTCGAGCATTTGCCCGTTCTCGGCCGCAGCAGTAGCCTGGCGCGCGCCGGAGGGTGACGGGCGCGCGCCGAAGCAGCGGAAGAGCGCCCTCCGATCGGGGCGCTCTCCCTCCCGCTGACGGGTCCGCCGGGTCCCCCGGAACCCCCTGCCGCCGTCCCCCACATCGCGGGACACCAGGGCTCCCTCGGGGAGCCCTGGACGCGCGTGCAGGGGGCGCACGCCGAGGGGCGGCCACTAGCAAGCCGGGAAATCTCCCGGCTTGCGGATCTGGCCGCAGTGCAATAAACTGTGTCGCCAGTGTACATGGAAAAAGAACTGTTTATGGGTGACTCTTGACGTCATGTCACTGTATACAGTTATATCCCATTCGCAAGGGGTGACAGCTGTTAGACATTTCCTAAATTGCTCTGATCTCTCACATGCACAATCTGCTTTTATTATAGATTCTATTTGGTTTTTACTCACCCACAATTATTTTTTGTTTGATGGGGTTCACTATCTCCAGACACGTGGAACGGCTATGGGGACAAGTTTTGCCCCCTCATACGCCAACCTTTTCATGGGTTGGTGGGAGTCGGTCCACGTGTTTGGAGAAGCGAACATTTATAGGGAGCACATTTTATTTTACCGTCGCTTTATTGACGACTTATTGTTTATTTGGGATGGTGATGTCACTACTTTATTATTTATCAACACACTTAACACTAATAATTTCAATCTTAAATTCACATACACTTTAAACTATCATCACATACACTATTTAGACTTATATTTATACATTAATAATTCACTCAAAATTAACACTGACGTGTTCCGAAAACCGAATTCTCGGAATACTTTTTTGCGCGCTAACAGCTGCCACCCCAAAGCCCTAATCAGAAGTATACCAAAGGGCCAACTAATACGACTTCGACGCAATTGTTCCACTAATGAGTCTTTTAATATCCAGGTCAAAGATTTATATGAACGCTTTATTAAGCGGGGCTATAACCACCATGACCTGGTTAAAACAATTGAGGAGGTCTCAGCCATGGACAGGAGAGACCTGCTCCAGCGGTCTCCTAGTAAGCCCATTCTGGATGATTGTCCACTCTTTATCACCCCTTACAGTAAACAGGGAGAACAGATAAAGAATATCTTGAAAAAACATTGGTCTGTTCTCTGTTTAGATCCTGTTTTAGGACCATTGGTCTCATCCGGCCCAAGAGTTGTCTTTAAAAAGGCCAGAACTCTAGCCAATACCCTCTCACCAAACCTTTTTAACAAAGTAATTGCAAAACACCCAAACCTACCGAAAGGGACATTCAAATGTAATAAATGTAAAATATGTCCAAAGATGATACAAGGCCAAACATTTACGTCCACCGTGAACAGAACGATTCATAAAAACATGATGTTTATCAACTGTAACTCAACTTTTGTTGTTTATTTGATCACGTGTGGGTGCGGGTGCCAGTACGTAGGCCGTACGACCAGATGCCTCAAGATCAGGATGATGGAGCACTTCAGGCTCATATCTAAAGGAGATCTCAGTCACCCTGTTTCCAAACACTTTTCAGGCTGCAATAGAGGGGGCCCCACTATTTTTTCCTTTCAAGGTATTGAAGTAGTTACTCCCTCAATTCGAGGGGGTGACAGAACCCTGCAGTTGGATCGCCGTGAGGCATTCTGGATCTTCACATTACGGACCAGGGTGCCTCACGGAATGAACATTGACTGGGATCTCACACATTTTCTGTAGTTGTTTTTCTGTAGTTTCTCAACGCACATATGAGTCTGAAGTGCTTATGATCATTCTGGTCAATTTATCTTCAATGTTTGAGGATAAGGATATTTACATTTTCTCTTTCTAATGATTATATATTCACAGTACGATGTTTTCTTTATATATGTTTGGGTTTATATTCTCTTTTTCTAATGATTATACATTTATAGTATGATGTCTCCTTTATATATGTTTATGTTAAAGCATAACAATGCATCATCAAGGGTCCAATTGTTGTTTTTTAAACTCTTTGAAAATTATGGAGAATACATTCTCTTTTAACAATACCGGTCATATTTATGCATTAAGCATTAATAGTGTAGTATACTATTATTATATGTAGTACACATGAAGTATATTAGATATGTATATATTATTACTATATACCACAGGTATTAATATCTAATATTTTCCCTCTCCCCCACCCTTTTTCTCCTTAATTGTTCTTTTCGATTAGTTTTCACAACATGTTTTTTCTTACAGTTCTTTTCAAAGGTATTTTTTAATTCTTATTATTTTTTCTTTTGTGTTTGATTTTTTAAACCACTTGTGTAACAATTTATTATGAGTATTTTTGTGCACCTTTTATATTGATTGCTGGATTTACTGCAAATATATAATCACGTATTATTATTAATACGCTACAGTACAGGTTATATTAAGTTTATCTACACTATCCTCAGTTTATGATTCCAGCTATAACAATATATTGAGATTGGGAATGAGAATTCCCTGTTCCCTTAGTACTTTCTACACATCTATTCATATACTTTTTATGCTGCCAGGGATTAGGATTGTTAACCTTTACCTTCACTTATTTAGTATTGTATGTATAAATTTAGGTATCTGATTTGGTTATTCCTACCAAGGTTTCCATATTAAGTATAATTTTTAATATTACTTTCTTTGGTTATTGATTGATTTTGTCTATCTTCTCCCTTTTTTTCCTTTTCTAAGGGGACAAGCTTAATCGTATATCCATTGGTTTTGTCTATATGAGTTTTCTATGTGTAATATGCATGTTTGACAATTTTTTTGATTAAAGTTTTTGTTTTCAATATTGTGGTCTTTGCAACCAATCACGGCGCTTTATGTATTCTCTCCATTATGGGCGCGAGTAAGGAGTGTACCGCGCGTCATAGTAGCGACGAGGTTAACGGTCGCATGGAGATGACGTCATAAATGCCGCGATTTTGGCGCGAAAGTGTATATGGATATAAGGATGCATCTGTGAAGTTCTCTTTACACCTTGAGAAAGTCCTTTACGGACGAAACGCGTAGGTGCGTTCCTACCATTGTTTGTTTTTGTACTGACCATTAAATAATTTTTTTAATACTTATCCCTGTTTGGAGTTACCCTCATTTTTTGGCGATCCACTAGCTGGTATGCTGCTGAGAAACGCTGCTGTGCTCCTCTACATCCTTGCTGTTTGCAGCAACTGGCAAAGACCCAAGAGGAGATATCAAAATCCTATTATAAGAGTTTACTACAGATGACAAAGCCACAAACTGAAAGTACGGTGGCGTTAGTACAGCAGATGGCGCTGTCCCTACATCAGATGCTAACGAGGAGCAAAACGAGGCGCAACTTCATCTACACAGGAGCTCTGAGTGTTGGGAGAGAAAATTACAGCCCAGCCTAGAGTGGTCCCACAGGTCGCTCAGCTGGATAAAATGCACCTCATTCAGAAAATGACGATGGACGATGACGTTGAGGCGTACCTGTCAATCTTCGAGCACACCGAAGTACGCGAAGGGTGGCCAGCTGAGGAGTGGGTGGGAATATTTGCTCCCTTCCTGGTGGTTGACTCATAACAAGCCTATTATGACTTAGAGCCCGAGCAAGCTAAAGACTATGGCACCCTGAAGGCGGCACGGCTAGTGGTCACCCTCGCGTTTCGGGTCCAACGGTTCCATTCCTGGTGTTATGATTTAGAGAAGACACCCCACTCTCAAATCTATAACCTTATACACTCTGCAAGGAAGTGGCTCCACCCTGAGGTATGTTCAAACGCTGCAGTTGTCGAAAGAGTCGTTATAGATCGGTTCCTGAGGGGTCTCCCCCGTACCATCCAGAAGTGGGTGAGCCAGAGATGCCGAACAGTTGGTCGCTTTAGTCGAATGTTACTTGACTGCCGAAGAGATGTCCAAGAGTTCAAGTCCAGATGAGTGCTCCGGTTCTCGCTTCCTGCGCTCCAGGAGGTCCAATAAGACTGCTCAACTGAATAGGAATCCCCAAGGACTCATTGACTTGCGTAAAGGAGTAGGAAGTCCCACAGCACCTAGGAGGGACTCTGGTCTCGTTGTTCCCAGTAGACTGGAGACAAAACACCGACCCAGTTTTGGAAGGTATATAGAGTGCTACAGATGCCATGAACTTGGACATGTGGCCGCAGTTTGCCCTCGGAACGCGGAACCAATAGAATGTAACTTTTCTGTGGGGCATGGTTCGCGCTGGGTTTCTATGGTTCAGCACATTTCTTGCAGTTCAGAAGAGGATGATGAGGACTCCTATGTGGTCCCGTAGAAAGGACAACCTCTGTGTGCAACAGAAGCTGCAGGGAAAGTTTACCCCGTGGCATCAGGAAAGACCAGAGGTGGACTACAACACAGAGCGCTTGGCGCAATCGTCACAGGAGTGACTACTAGCCTTGGTATGACAAAGGCTAACGATACCGCCATAAGCAGAAATCCAAGTGAGTCAGACCAAAAGACTGTTGACTAGAAACGGTTCTATGAGGCGTCCTAACAAGACGTTCAATGCCTCATCGGCAAGCAAGAAGTTTCTCAGCGAGAGGTCTGCACGTTAAAAACAGAGCTGGGTAAAGTAAAGCAGCAAGTGCTACAGGAGCGACTGAGTACCCAGTGGGTCCCCGCCGAGCAGCATGATGAGCTGAAGGCCACCCTGAGCCTTACCCGAGCATCACTGGAAGCAGAATACAAAAAAACTAAAAATGTCCAAACCTTGGAATCTGAAAAACTGAAGTTGGATAAAAGGCTTCTAGAGCTAAAGCGGATAACTGAACACACGTCCCAGCAACTCACAGCTATAAAGGAGGACAAGCTCAAGCAGGAGAAAGAGCTGGGGAAGCAGAGAGCCTGCTCCATCACCAAAAATCAGTACTCCCAGGAGAAAGAGGCATGGAAAACAGAAGCAGCAGCAATCCTAGCGACAAAAACTACAGAGATCCAAAATCTGAAGGATGCGCTGACACAAACCCAGAGCAAGCACTGTGAAGAGATGAAGGCCCTGAGAGGAATTGAATTGGCAGTTACCTTGAGCCAGAAAAGAAGTATAGAAGGTCAGCTTGAAGACCTGAGGAAGGACCTGGAGTTTGAGCGTGCTGGCCGCAAGAAGGCAGAGAAACAACAGTGTGACCTAGGTGAAGAGCTCGAAGCTCTGAAGACTGAGTGGGACACTACGCTGGACTCTATTACTGCTCAGCAGGAGGTCTAATGAAGAAAACCTTTAAGAAGTGGTGGATGTCAGACATGTCTGACAAAGAGGTTGGTGCACGAGCCGCTCACAGGACAGTGTTTCGCTGGGGGGAGGGATATGTGATGCCGTCATTGCCCTCTAATGGCTAGAATGGGGCAGTTGTGGGTCTTTACAGCTCTCATAGAGTTAATCATTCTGGAAAGGTTTGTTCAGCTGTGAGTTAATGAGCTAATTAGCCTAGCCTGTATAGTCAGGAAGTAATACAGAGATTCTCCCCCCCACCATGCTGCCTGACACACACTGTTGAGAGTTATACAGAGAGGGTGAGAGACGCTGCTATACTGATCTGGGAAGGCACACACAGACAGCCCTGTGAGAGACTGAAAGGGGACCTGCTGCAGGTACCCCATAGGGTATATTCAATGATTTTATTTTTATGATATATATTTTAAAACATTATACACTGATTTATACAGATGTTAACATAGAAAAGCGCCTAAGTCTATGTCTGTATTTAAACCAAGTGGAACCAATGTTTTCATTGTATGGATCCACATATCTATTCCCCAGATGAAGTCCTAGTAACAAGACGAAACGCGTAGGGTGGAGGCCTTTAATTATTTCCTTAGCTTCCCCTATCCTAATACTTATTTAGTATTATCCCCTCCAAATATCCTTGCATCTCTTGGACATTTCTCCCGATGCTACGACTGTAATCTTGGCTGAGTGACGTCATCGCCGCAATCTCGCGGCATCAGAAGAGGAACCAGGAAGCTCAGGAGGGCAGCTGCAGACAGAGGAAACCTACCACAGAGGATCTCGGCATTCCACGTGGGGAGGAAGAAGAATACAACTCCAGGCAGCAGGACGGAGAGAATTTTATATCCTATATGCTCTAAAACCTCTGCTACTTTGTAAGTAGCGATCTACTTTTACGCAGTAACCAATACAAAAACGTACTTCACCATATTTTGTCTCTTTTTCACTCTTTATTTCAGAGAAGTCAAGGACTCTAAGATTATCCCCAGTCTACCAATGCTCATATTTTAATTGCTTAGTTAACAATTTGCGCCTGTGTTTTCCCCTTCCTATATATATATATATGTAGCCGTTTTTCTGACACTCTAAGCAACTACGGGTAACTGCGCGCACCTGTGGCTCCAGGAGATCTGAGCCTCCGCTAGCTCGGAGCCTGGGGTAACACTTATTAGCGTAGCGCCTCCACTTACCCAGGATCCCCGTCATAGAGCACATATGCCAGGCCCCAAAATTTCCTCCCATACTTCCTCATCCATGGTGGGTTGAAGCCCCGGCCTCCGTGACAGAGCATCGGCCCCTATGTTAGTGGGCCCTGGTTTATACTTAAGGTTGAACCGATAGTTGGCCAGCGCCGCCAACCACCGGTGACCTGTCACATCCAATTTGGCAGACGTGTTAATGTAAGTCATTGGGTTATTATCTGTCCTGACTTCTAACTGTACCCCATACAAGTAATCATGTAGCTTATCCACTACAGCCCATTTGAGGGCTAGAAACTCCAGCTTGTGGACAGGATAGTTCTGTTCGCTTGGAGTTAAGCTTCGACTCGCATACGCCACTGGGCGGAGCCCTGTGTCATGTTTCTGGTGCAACACTACTCCCAGGCCACTGAAGCTGGCATCCACATGTAGAACGTATTCTCGGTTGGGGTCGGCATAGGCCAGCACTGGGGCCTGCGTTAGGCTGGCTTTCAATTTCAAGAACGCTTGCTCAAAAGCAGAGGTCCATTTCTCTCCAAATGGCGTTTATGCTGTGGTGGTTTTCCTGCCGGTGTCCTCAGGACAGATTTTTAAGAGATTATTCAGGAGTTTAGCCTTGCTGTAGTAGCCCTCCACGAATCGCCGGTAGTAGCCGCAGAACCCCAGGAAGGATCAAAGTTTTTGAACGTTTTTAGGCCGGGGCCAATTCACCACTGCGTCTATCTTACCTGGGTCGGTGGATATCCCTTCAGCTAATACAATGTGACCCACGTATGTCACGGACGTGCGGCAGAATTTGCACTTATCCAGGGACAGTTTCAGCCCCTCCTTTTGAAGTCGATCCAATACCTTCATCAGCCGCTCCTCATGCTCCTCTAGCGTCTTTCCGAACACTATAATGTTGTCCAGGTACACCAAGCATTCTTGCGGGTTCAGGTCCCCCAGGGTCTTTTCCATTAGCCTCTGAAAGGTGGCAGGAGCCCCGCATATCCCTTGCGGCATGCGGGTGTACTGGTAGAACCCTAGCGGGCAGATGAAGGCCATTCGCTCCTGATCTTCCAGATCCATGGGTATTTGATAATACCCCGACCTCAAATCTAGTACACTGAACCATTTACTTCCCGTCAGGGCGTTCAAGAGGTCCTCGATGCTTGGGAGGGTATACTGATCAGGCACCATACGGCTGTTCAAGGTCCTATAGTCCACGCAGAGGAGTACGGTCCCATTCTTTTTGCGAACCACTATGATGGGTGAAGCATAGGTACTGCGTGATCATTGAACGATACCAGCTTCCTCCATTTTGGCTAGTAATCTCCTTACCTCTTCCACATCTAGTGGTGCTATGTGGCGAGAACGTTCAAGGAAAGGGGCAGGGTCGCTCAGTTGAATGGTACGGCGGGCGCTGCGACTGAACCCTACATCCATATCACTTATGGAGAATACCCCCCGTCGTTCTTCCAGTTTGGTCTGCAGTCGTCAAGGGTGAATCTCCGAAGTCGAATGCCAACCTTGGGGTCACGGCATGGGTGGTGACCACCGGGCGCTCACCTACAGTATTCTCCACCGGGGTTACTGGATAGATTCGACCCAATGGTTGCCGGCGATCAATGCACATGGTGTAGGGAGAAAGGTTCCGTACGTACACCTGGGTTTGAGCCGGAATTTTTCCCGACCACTTCTTTATCGAGGCCAATACTTCGTAGCTGAGTCGCTGGTCATCATGGGTCGAGCTTTCAAGGGAGAACAGTTGAGCCTCCGGACGTCTGGCCGGATAACGACAGCCGGCGATCATCATTCTTCCATCCCCGGGCGGGATTTCGGTTAGCCCCCGCTCTTGACTATACAGCATCCCATGTTCCTCTTCGGGCGCATTCTTACCGCAAATTTCTCGCAACACCGGGCAAGCAGCTAGAGCCAGCAACGGTGATTCACCTGTTTCCTGTAGATACTTGCGGAGCACATCCTGTACAATGTCTGTGTTGGGCCCCATGATTATCGGGGCGCTGGGGTGATCCTGGGGTTCTGGACATACTAAGGCCTCCACCTCCATGGGGTGATGCTTGCCTGTGTTCAACTGGGGAATGTCCAGATGTACCTTCACCACACCGTCAATAGGGTAGTCTTCATGGCTCAACCCTCTCAACCGCAAGGAGTCAGCAGATAGCAGCGGCAGCCGGTGCAAGTGTTGATCGTAGAAGGGCCGATACACGATGGTCACCCGGGACCCAGTATCCATCAGCGCCGAGGCGTAGATGCCTTCAATCTCCACCTTGACGATGGCCGCTGGCCCTATTCGACTACTCGTCGAGGACGGGGCCGCTGCTTCGTCGGTCTGCGGAGTACACAGCATAAACTTGGCCGGTCGGGACCCCGTTTTCCATAGGGAGGGGCAGTGAGATTGAATGTGCCCCATTTTTCCGCAAGCATAGCACTGGAGATGACTGCGGTAGGAGTTGTCTCGGAAGGTCGGCAATGCTTGCCCCGACGCGAGGCGCTCCCTGGCGGCTGCAGGCGCTTCCAGGTCCTCCTTCTTCAGGTTCGCATCCCCGGGCGCCTCAGTATTAGCGTCCGACTTCCTGGTGTCTTTAGCCGCAACCACCACCTTCTTTTCCGGGGTCAGCTCACGCCCCAGTAGCACAGTCTCATGGGCCTGAACCCGATCCATCAAGTCGTCAAATGCCAGTTCTTGCCCCGGCATGAGACAGACGCTGACGCGTACAGGCACCGGGTGCAAGGGGAGGAGTCCCCTCAGTAGCTGGGTGGTGCGTAGTCCGCCAGCATCCATCTTCTGCACCACCCCCTTCCTCACCAGGGTCCACAGGTCCAGATGCAACCATCGAAGGAAGTCAGACACCATCTCCCGTTCTTTCTGGGCCAGAGCGTGGAACCTAGCCATTAGTGCAAAGGCATCCACAGGAACCCCATACACTTTGGTCAGGCAGTGGATGATGCCAGCCGCGTCAGCATCTGGGTGGTCGTCTCGATAGCAGTGCACCATGTGGGATGCTGGGGCCCGCAGGCATTCAATTATGCGCTGCCTCCGGATGGCATCTGTGCATGACCATTCGGGTAGTACCTGTTCCGTGTGGTCCAGCCATTCCTCGAATCTGACTTCTCCCGGGGGAGTGGGTTTGTCCCCAGAAAACGCCTTCAGGGACTGTGTAGTGTGGTGAATGGCTTCTGCTAGCGCAGGGATGGAGGCGTTATCCGGCAGGCTACTCCCAGCATGTGAATAGGCATCTAGCCTTGACAGGCTGGTTCTGCTCAGCGCGGGCCTAATGGCCGAGGGAGTGAACGAAGTGCCTAGGCCCATTGCGGCGGGCCACCGGGGGTTACATAGTTACATAGTAGATGAGGTTGAAAAAAGACGTACGTCCATCAAGTTCAACCTATGCTTAATTTAGACAACAGATACTTTATCCTATATCTATACTTACTTATTGATCCAGAGGAAGGCAAACAAAAAACCCCATTAAGGGGAAAAATTAATTCCTTCCTAACTCCAAGAATTGGCAATCGGATTATTCCCTGGATCAATATCCTTCCCATGTATACTTATTTGGTATATCCCTGTATACCTTTCCCATCTAAAAAGATGTCCAACCTTTTTTTGAACAAATCTATTGTATCTGCCATCACAGTCTCCATGGGTAATGAATTCCACATTTTAACTGCCCTTACTGTAAAGAACCCTTTCCTTTGTTGCTGGTGAAATTTCCTTTCCTCCAACCTTAAGGGATGGCCCCGAGTCCTTTGTACTGCCCGTGGGATGAATAGTTCTTTTGAAAGCTCCTTGTATTGGTATGGGTTCAAACTGTTCTTATGGGTGCGATCAGAGCTGGTTGTGACGGTACCTAACGAGCCGGGGTATCCCCTCTGGGGTGTGGACGCAGCCAGTGGTTCGGTGGAATCCACCTGTACTATCGGACAGTGGATGCTGGGAGCCTCAGGCAGAAGTAATACTAAGGGCAGTGCTTTTGGGCATATCTCCTGGTCAGTGACAAATAGTATTTTGCGCCAGTCCTGTTCCCGCTCGTAATAGTGATCTTGCACTCGGGCAGTGTCCATGAGCGGGAGTTTCCTGACAAGATCGGTCACAGTGCCCAGGGAGAGGGTAGCAGGAACGTGTCCCAGGCCGAAGGCACGTGTCATAGGAATTTCATGCAGTTGGGCCCACTTGCGCACCTCGGGCTGCGAGGGCACAAACATGACGGGAGAAAAAAATGGTTGCACAGTAATAAAAAAATATAGGGCACCCCAGGTCTGAGATCTCAGCAGCGCCTCCAAATGTAGCCCTTTTTCTGACACTCTAAGTGACTACGGGTAACTGCGCGCACCTGTGGCTCCAGGAGATCTGAGCCTCCACTAGCTGGGAACCTGGGGTAACACTTATTAGCGCAGCGCCTCCACTTACCCAGGATCCCCGTCATGTAAGATTCCCCTGGGCAAGAAACACACCGATACAATGCGTGCAACCAACTTTACTATGTGCAATAATAAACTTATATTCTATATGAACCGTGGCAATAACCCAATATGCATACACTTATCTTATAACTCTATACTTATACTCTATCATACCCTAACACCACTAACTAATAATGTCCTTCTAACATCAGTGGCTCGGCCACACCCCTAGGGAATATTGTCCTGTACAATAGTGGCTCAGCCACGCTCTTATGAGTATGTCTCTATCCAGTCACCGCGTGCCCCACACACCGTGTCCGTGTAATAGAATAGAATGATAGTGGCATGTACTTAGGCCTTGGCCACTCACTAGTGTCTCCAAATAGTTATGCCTAAGGCGGGATCAGCGCCTGTTGACCAGTGTTGGTGCACTTGACGTATCTACTACCTTCCGGTCACGGCGGTGACCGTTAATACTTCGAAAAGGATCAGCCGAATCCTTGCTTGTCTTGGATGTCCGCAGTGCAGCTGTCTGGTCCAAAGCAGCTCACCAGCAAACCTGCTCCGCACGCTTGTCCCTAACTGTCTACACAATAAGGTGATTGATCGCTAGAACTATGGGCATCCCTGCAGCACAGCAGCCTACTGTGACTCAGAGGTTCTCCTAAGGGCCTGCGGGGTAAAGCTAGCCTATGCAGGCGGGTCACGGACCCCCTGCACGCATACATACCCTCCTCCTTTACCTTCAAAATCCCCTCTGACTGGCGTGGCCTCTCCCCCACGCTTCCCTTTCCTCCTCCTGTAATTCTAGCCTTCCGATTGGCTCCTCAAGTCAGGTGACTGCCCAGGAGCTCATGGGAGTTGTAGTTCCTCAACGGAGCCTCTCTGCCTTGAGCTTCACAGACTCTCCTGAACAGAGTCAAAACACCAACTGAACACACATATGAGGTTCCTACCACATCCCTACACACACATATATATTATACACACACAAATAGTTTTGGCCAAATAATACTATGGAGGCTGAGCAGTGTAAAATGTATAGTTTTATTTTTTTTCATGAATTCTAATAGGACAAGGTTTTTTCTATTTGCATTAAATAATGCACATATTTTCTTTACCAGCTAAAATGTTTTATGGAAACAGATATATTTATGTGAACAGACATATCGTATTTATGCGAAATATTTGCAACTGCAAGTGCAGCACAACATGTATTACATTTAAGGAATATCGTATTGCATTCTGTGAAGAATGTAAGAAACATTTCCAAGGTTTACAAATATTCTATTTTTCTTACAAATTGTAATGTAAATTTTGGAAAGTAACTCTATTTGATCATTTTGGTAATGTATATAATCTACTATCTCTGCTGCATGAATGGATTTCTATGTTTCACCAATATAGCCTTATGATTGGTCGTGCGGCCCTCACGAAATCACGTCTGAGCGAGTGTGTTCTCGTGGAGTCTCAGTAAGGAGACTAATGGCCGATCAGGGGGTAACTGCTTCAGAATGGAACTCCCACTGTGAGAATTCTATGGGCAGCCTCAGTCTGTAAGAGACGAGTAGTAAGAGTAGACTGAATTAGTCACTCTCCGGGCGTGACTCTAATAGGTGATCGCGTAGCTTTTAATTTATTTAAGAAAAAAATATTGAAGCATTCATTACAGCCTATAGGAACCCCTGCTTCCTTAGTTACAGACCCCAGATCCAGAGATCCCATGCTTCAATAGTGTGTTTTTAAAATAAAAAGCAGCATCAGTACCTTAGCAGCTAGCTGCTAAGGCAATGAAGGGATTAAACCCAAGTACCTGGTTTATTGGGGTAGAAGGGGTAGGTGAAGGGGGTAGTTGCTCCAGGGTCGGTGGTTAGACCTACCGGGAAGGGAGGGAACCCAGCCAATCAGGTAGCATGGCACATTCCCTTTCTAATGATGTCACATCAATTTTTTTTTAGAATGCCCATTGACTGGCAATGTGTTTATTTAGGCCCCTTTGAGAGAATAGATAACCACATTAACTATCAATCCATTTTTGGCAAATGTTTTAACATGTTATGGGCATGGTTTACTGCTGTGAAAATCAATGGATCTATTCGCAAATGTTTTTTTTTTAATGTAATGTATTTTATTAAGTGGTTGTTTTTTATTTGTAGCTTGCCCATTCATTGCCATAGTACAACTTTTATTTACTACAGTATATGCTGGATGGGTAATGTTTTATTTTTAATGGGCAAATGCCGATGAGAGGTTAGGCCACTCCGGTAAGTAGTGGAAGGGGTTAACCCATTCATTACCATAGCAGTTACAACCGCTACGGTAATGAAGGGTTTAACCCCTGCCGCAACCTTCTTGTCAGGCCTAACCACCCACGTTGGGGAAAATACAGCCTTCACCCACCCCCTCTACCCCGAATAGACCAGGTACTCTGGCTTAAACCTTTCATTGCCTTAGCAGCTTGCCGCTAAGGTAATTAAGATGCTTTTGTTTTATTTCAATAACACAGTATTGTAGCAGGGGGTCTGCGGAGTTGAACCGCATTCATTTCAGCCTCAGGAACCCCCTGCTTCCCGAGTTACAGGCACGGGTATGGGGTGCCAGAATCTATCTGCATTGTTTACTGTAAATATCCCTGTCACATTTACGTGTAAACCTGGCAGAGATACTGACACCCCATACAGGGGCCTGTAACTTGGGAAGCAGGGGTTCCCCGGAGCAGAAATGAATGCAGATAGCTTCGGGGACCCCCTGCTTCAATACTGTGTTATTAAAATAAAAGCAGCATGATCGCCTATTAGAGGCGCACAGGATCAGTCTACTCTTACTGCGCATCCCTTTCAGACTGATCCAGCCCGGTAGGATTCACACAGCGGGCGTCCCATTCAGAAGCCGGGACTCCCACTGTGTTAATCCTGATTGGCCATTACCCCCTGCCAAACACTATGCCGTGGATGGTCAACTCTTGCCAGGCAGTGCACCATTACATGCTCTGATAGCTAATAGCTATGTAGCCAAGTCCCCCTCCTTACCTTCAGTGACGGGGGAACTCTGCTGGTTCGGCCGGAGCTCCGCATGATCGGGAGTGTGTGGGCGGCCATTTTGTTTATCACGCATGAACAATACAGCGAGGTGCCGATGTGCAGTTACGATCGAAGCAACGGCCATCTTGGATGGCTCCGCAGGCATTGTTTTAAAGACTACAAGTTCCAGTATGCCTGGGAAAACAGCCCGGGGCTTTTGAGGAAGGAGCACCAGAAAGGAAGGGCTCAAAGAGGGACAGGATATCCCTGCGGCCAGAGAGTCCACGGATCAGTCGAACGGGAGCCAGCAAGGAAGCAGGTAGTGTCCAGGGAGCAGTGTTTCCAGGCCTAGGCTATGCCACTTAGTGAAGTGTGTAGGGAAGGCCCAAGATAAGGACGCTCCCCTTACACTAGATTAGTGCTGTTGCACTGGTGACCGGATGGCCACGGGGCACACTGCAGTCTGGGACCAGGCCGCAGGACTCTGAGACATTCAGGTAAGACACTCCAGCTGGAGCTCACACAACGAGGCGGATCAGGATCCTAAGGAGTGAGGGGATTGGTGTTGGAAGCCCCGCTGCATGGGACCTGCCTGTCCCTTGATCCCTCAGCTACACCTTGGTACAGGAGTTTCCAGGAAGGTATACACGTGCACTAATTATTCACAAAATGGTAGTGCTACCTCAAACTTGGGTGGGATTTGCTGGGACAGGACACAAGGGGTATTGGTGCCATCGCACCCTCAATACTTTGGGGGAACCACCACAGGTTGGGTCGTTGGGTGTATATTGTTTAGCACGATTAGTTCCCATGGGCGCAGGGAAAGGGGGCCACAGATAGAAGCATCTGTATCGTACATAGCTTTATCCGCATTTCAAAATATGAGATAATATTTGAACTTGTAGGATTATGCCATCTAATTGACACATATATACAGTACTGTAAAATAATATATTACATATTATTTACAGATGTAGCCAGATTTAATGTTCCCACTTCTGGAGGAACCTGTGGAATCCTGACTGCAGCTTTTACTGTGCCCAAAGGTGCAGTATTTTGCTTGTCACCTGTGGCTTCAGGGATAGCAAATCAGGCTACTGTATATACTGTACATATGTATCCATGTGTATTATTGGCATGTCTAATGCTTCACATCATTTAACATCTCTTTGCGCCAATATATGTGTCTAAAAACATTACTGAAGTGCACAATGAGAAAAAAAAATTAGTACATAGATGCACAAATGCAATATACCTTTAGTTTTTTTACACGTTTATTTACAAATATTTCAATTGTGACTCTTGGTTCATAGAGCCATATATCTTCTAGAAGTCCACAAAAAGGGATATAATTAACACATTATTATAATGAATTATATAAAACACCAGTAGATGAAAGTCATGTTGTACTTGAAAAGATTGCAATTTACTGATGTAACACAATTAACAGCAGACTTTACAGTGGTTAGAACGCCTTTTAAACTTTGGAATATTGTTGCTTTTGAAAATCTTAATGTCATTTCTAATAAAATTCTAGAGAAATAAAAAATTGAAAATATCTCTTGCATTTGACTGTAAATAGCCATCAACATTAGGTTTTATTGCATAATTACCTTTGACATCTTGAAAAACTGTACATATTTACCCACTGAATGAAACGGAGTTCATATAAATTCTAGTTAGTGAACAGATTTGAGATATAGATTTCTACTGTTTCTTTTAATACTACCGCTTCTGATATTGATTTATTTTTGTTTCAAATTACAAAAGAAGAACAACTGAGATTTGCGCTAAATGCTGACTTGCTTGGTTTGCAAATTGATCTGTTTTTCTCCTGTTCTGTCATACTCTCTCTGTAACACTTTGACAGGACAATAAACACATTGGTTGCTGCATTATATTAATGAAAAAGCAAGTGTTTTTTTTAACTGCATGTCACGCCACTTAACAATGACAAACTATAGATTTGTATTATCAAAAAAAATTGTTATTCTTCTCAATATTCAGTTTTCAGAGTAAGTGAATGTATGTACTGTCACCGTTTGGAAAAACAGTGCTATTGTTGATTGAATTCATTTGGGATCAGCTGCAAATGCTTTACGTATCATTGCTCTTAACTAACACTTCTGTGCATCTCAAAATATTTAAGTTCAGGGAGAAACAAAGGGAAACAAACATAAAGGAATAATATAGTGTAGTACAGTACTTGTCACGGGAAACCAGTACTTTTTCACCGAAACCACTGGGATCACTAGCACAAACACAGGACAAAGTTAATGCATAAAATGAGGTTTATTCTGGCACTCCAGTAGACAAAACAAAGATGTACAAAACACGATACCAACTGGGGGCCTGGGGAGTAGACTCTAGCCTCCCTAGGTGTAGGGGCCTGCTTCAAGAAGGCTTGTCCTGTCCGCTTTTCATCCAGGATCTCAGAGGGCTGATCACACAGCAGACCCTCTGAGATATCTCTCCAGCTGGTCACTGTAAAAGATCAAACTCCTTCATAGAATGTCTCTCAGTCTCTTTGTCTCTCAGATAGTCCTCTGAGGGTAATTTCCACACTCCTTCCCAGAGTGTCTCTCAGTCTGTTAGCCTCTCTTGCTCTCAGATGCTCTCTGAAGGTAGATCTCCACACTCCTTCTCAGAGTGTCTCTCTGAAAGTAGCTCTGATTTTCTGATCAGTAGCATACCTTATATTGCCCTCTGTGGCTATCCATTGCATGGGAGGGGCTGCTGGACAATCAGATCACAGATTAAGTTAGTGCCACAACAGCCAGAGGGTGTGCTAAGAACCCATCCCTGATTAAATCAGAGTGCCCTCCATACAAATGAACACATAATCCAATTAGCACTTTACGGGGCTGACTCCCAAATCACATCACAGAACAATGTTGTTGATTCACTAAACTATAGAATTGCATTGACAGAGAATAGCAAATACAGACTTTGCAATACATTCTTACAGACATGGAAATACATTTACGCATTTCCTGTTCTTCCCCAGATATTTAAAGTACATTTGGCCAAAATAAGCATTACAAAGGTGGCCAAGTTACATAGATTTAGGGGTAGCAAGCTGGGCTTCATTTCAGTTTTGTGATGCCAGTAACCCCTATCGTCACAGTATTTTCTAAGAAAGTGTTGAAAAATATTGTGATAGGATTAAATACCCTCACATGGAGTGCCTAATCAGTAGTAGATGGCCAACATTCTTTCAAAAACTCATAAATGTCACAAAACAATTTGCAAATGTGCACGTTCCTTTCAGCTGCAGATTAGTCTAAAAAAGGCAGATTCCATTTTTCTTCATTCTACACTGAGGAGCTATTTTAGTAGAGTCCCAAGAACTATATATGTATCCCCTCAAACTTTTTTCCAAGTCATATGGAGAGACACCGATTCTCAAAAAAGGAGCATATCTTAGATACCTGAGCGATTCGCCCATCTCTAATCAATAGGAATAAACAGAAGTACTTTTCTTACAGTATGTCATATCTTCTCAGGTGAGCTCCAAATTAGAACTCACAAATATATCAAAAATCTAATGTATGAGCTGAAAAGGATTTCCCAAGTGTGTGAGGAGTAGTTTGGGGAGATTTCTCTGTTACCATTCGAGGACTGTGCCAGTAAGTCCTGGCAAGTTGCATAACTTCCATTATGATGCTCCCACTCCTTCCAGTGCGGTCCTCCAATCAGCTCTACCTCTCGTCAACCATAAGAGATTTACAGATCCTTACCGCTTCATCAGGGGGTATGTGTCTGTGCCATTCCAATCCACAATTTATAGCCTAAATTAACCCCATCTAGGCTAGAAAATACAGTACTAGAAGAATAAAATAAATTATAAAATAATAAACATTTAAATACATAGTCCTTCTTCGAATAAAAGATTATGTAATGAATCAAAATGTGGGTACAGTACTTGATTAAAATAAACTTTATTAAATGGAGAATAGAATTAGAATAAAAATTAAACCAATGAAACAGGAAAATATATCTATATTAAATGGAAAAATGTGGAGTCTGCAGGGAGTACAATGTATACTCTAGGGAAATATTGATTTTGTCTTTCTATATAATTACCAACATAAATCAAATACTTTGAAATGTCTGGGTAAGAATAAATAAAAATAGTTAATATTACCAAACAGTAGTGACACTATGCATATAAAGTAGCACAATACAGAACATTATAAGAAACAAATTATATATAACAAATACATGGTTGTTTTTGTAAATATCATTAAATATAACCTTTTCTACGGTATGTGTTTAAAATAAATGAAAATTAATTTAGCAAACATCCTAAGCTTGTCTGCTGTGTGGTAAGATCCTTTGGCGCTAGGGATTTCATTCAATTTGTAAATTCAGAAGGTTTCTCTCTTAGACAAAGTTTTAATTCTCCCCTTGCGTGTCCTGATCTGTGAGGCTGGTTGTATTAAGTGTCCAATTAGATCTAGGAGGAAAGTAAAGGGAAGTGCTGTGTATACTATCAGGGGTGGCTGAAATTGTGGAGGGTGCAGTGGTTTCATTTATTTTCAAAGAGTGTGGTTATTGAAAGCCTGTGGAAGAAGGGGGGCGGGGGAAAAGAAAAAAAAGGGGGCGGGGGTTCTGCCCAAGCCAGCAGTGAGTGTGGTTGGCTGATTGCTAACCTACAGTAGCCCACATGGTTGGGCCAATCCAGATCGTTGTATTGGTCCGGTTCCGTTTCTCTAATGCGACAGGACGTGGCCATCTTGTAAGGTGCGCGCGCATCCCATCTTCTGCTGGGTCGCGTTTGTGTAGTGGTCTGATCGCTAATAAAGTTATTCCATGTTGATGTGTTACGTGTTCTTTCTGGTTCAGCCAGTAAAATCATCAATGTCATTGTCAATGTCCAATTTTGTTTCAATAAAGTTCTGAATTGATAAAAAAGGGGAGAAAGTGCGCGCGCAGTCCCTAATGTACTGCGTGATTGTATTGAAGGTCTCTGGCTTCTCGCATTTGCCTGAGGGGCTGAAAAGATATATATATATATATATATCGTGGAAGGTATTGAATATACCTAAGATTCTTGCTACATGGGGTATAGTTGCTATACTGTGCCATAAGTCTCTCAGTGTGTAACTTAATAAAATTATCTATGTGTGATAAGTTATGTGTCTTTTTTGTGTACTCATATTATTGTAAAGTGATTAAAAAGTTGATCTAGATTTTCAATTAGATTATGTTGCTCAAAAAAATGAAAAATATAATTCAATCTTGTGTTTGTTGATTTATAAATAGTGTATGTTTTAATGTGAGTTAATCTGGTTTTGTGTTGATAAAAAAGTGATTAAATATTTAAAGTGTAAGGTGTTTAATTTAGTTAAGTTAGATTAAGTGGTTTATTACAGATTGATGGATGTAATTTGTGAATGATGCATATCTTATTATAAGTTGCATCAAAAAGTAATATATATAAAAAAATAATATATATAAAAAATGGCATATATAAAAAATAATGTTATTTTACTAAAAGTGGGTGTTTGAATATTTAAAGTGCAAAGTGATTAAGATTAATTTTGTGAAATTAGTTTAAATACCTATTAAAGATTAGTGAAAAATGGTGTTGATAGGGATAATAAAATGATGATAATGATATTAAACTAATAATGGTAAGCAACGGAATTAATGTCTTATGTGAGTAAGTATGACAGGTGAAATACCATGCTTTAAATGTATACTAACCAAATTTAAAACGCACTGCTGAGTAAGGCAGGTGGGATTAATAATGCCTGAAGCAAGCTAATGTAAATATAAAAAACAGCAAACAATTTTAAAAATCCCTGCGTAAATACATATGAAACTGGAGAAGTGTCTCTGTCAGTGATAAATCGGAGCAAAAATAGAATTAAAAATTGTATTCCATAAAATGAAAATATTAAAATATTAAAATATGAGGTCCTGCATTTTAAAAGGCAGTCGTGGTAAATGCAGTCCTAAATAGCGGAGGGAATTCCAAAGTCTTGAGTGGATATATCTGTTTGTTGGAGAAAAAAGGCAGATTAGTGATTGTCATGGATTTAAGCATAGATGTTGTCCAATGAGTGGAATATGCGGGCCGTAGCCTGGGTGCTCACATAAAAGCCCCCAGATCTATGTCTATATTGAGTCCTCTGGGTGTTAGTGTCTTTAATTTGTATATCTAGAAGGTTTCTCGTTGGCATAGTTTGCGTAGACGATCCCCACCTCTCCAATTGACATCTACCCTCTCTATTCCCTTATACGTCAGAAGGTTTGGGTTACCTTCGTGGAATACGCTGAAATGCTTAGAAACGCTATGCGTCATTAGCTGCCTTTTTATATTTCCCATGTGTTCCAGTACGCGGACTCGCAAAGGTCTTGAAGTGCGGCCCACGTACTGGAGTCCACAGGGGCAGGACAATAAATAAACAATGTGATCTGTGCGGCAGTCTAGATGTTGTTTTATCTTAAAAGCTTCTTTTGTGACGTTCGACGTGAATTCTAGTTTGTTTCCCTTAGCTGCTTGTTTGCATGCTTTGCAATTAAAGCAGCTATGGAAACCTTTTACTGGGGGTAACCAGGTCTGGATCTTTGGTTCTTCTTTCTTGAAGACGCTGGGTGCTAATTGAAGTTTAATGCACGGCGCCTTTCTAAATATGACCTTTGGGACATTGGGGATATGGTCTTTGAGGAGAGGGTCTTGTAGTACCACATGCCAGTGTTTTTTTATTATTTTTTGAATTTTCATGGCATCTGCATTATATGTGCTAATAAATGGGGTTTGAAAATGTGTATTACCCTGTTTCACTTTGGAGGTCAGCATGTCGCTACGTGGTAGTGTATTAGTTTTGGCTACTGCTGATTCTATGAGTTCTTGAGGGTAGCCTCTTTCAAGGAATCTGCCTTTCAGAATGTCGGCTTGATCCCTGAAGGTGCTATCATCAGTGCAGTTTCTCCGGACTCTCCGAAACTGACCAAACGGTATGTTGTCTAACCACTTTGGGTGGTGGCAGCTGCTCGGCATTAAAAAATTATTGGCATCCGTTGGTTTAAAGAATGTTTTTGTCTTTATTTCAGAATTTTCTATGTATATATTGAGGTCCAGGAAGTTGATATTTACCTTACTGTGCTCTGATGTGAACTCTAGATTAATATTGTTTTGGTTAATGTGTGTAATGAAATCTCTCAGTCCTAGTTGGTCCCCCTTCCATATAAAAAGTACGTCATCTATATAGCGATGCCATGAGACCAGGTTTGCGCTGAAGGGGTTGTTAGACCAAATATTGGATTCTTCCCAGTCCGCTAGAAAGATATTCGCGTAACTGGGCGCAAACCTGGTCCCCATCGCGGTTCCGCACATCTGGAGGTAGAACAGGCCATTGAACCAAAAAACATTATGCGTTAGGATTCTTGGTCTTCTCGGTGTGTGTGTACTACTATCTATACCTTTATCGTTAGTCTTATTTATTCCACTCTTATCCCATTTCTTGTTGTTGGTGTATACTCCTTCTGTGTAGTCATCCTCATCTCTTTTAAATTTTTTATTTTTAGAAATGATTAAGACCCTTTCTATTGTGTCTATCTCTGTAGATAGTTTTTTATTTCTTTCATGGAATGTACTACAGTTCTTTAGAGGTTCTAATTTGGTTCTTATCCCGTTTATATCTTCGTCTAGTTTTTTAAGAGTGATCTGATGGTGTTCAATTAATAATTTAATAAGGTTATTGCCACAGGTGTCTAATATGTTCTCCCACCTCACCGTAAATTGGATTTCCTCTAGATCAAAGGAGGCTTTTTTGTTGACTCTTAGGCCTCTTGGTATTCGTTTAGCCTTAATGTACTCTTCTAAATAGGCTTTGTCTAATAGTTTTCTAATCTCCTTTTTCAGGAGTTTGTCTAGTAGATCAAATTCCTCGTTAATAACTTCTGAGTCATCTTTCTCTTCGGTTATCTTCATAATACTCTCCATTTCCGTATCTCTTAATAATCTTTTTTCAAAGATGTTGGGGGTGGTTACTGTGGTTTCCATTTCTGTGGTATCCACTTCTATAAATGTCGTTTCTAGATCGGGATCTGTGATATTGGAGTCTGATTCCATATTTAAGGGACCAGTTCTTTAAAGGATGAGAAGAGCTGCCTACAGGTAGTATGGATACTGAATAAGTTTGTTTGAGGAGGTACCCGGGCGCTATCTCTATGTAGCTTATCTGATGTGTAGAAGTATAAAAAGAGTTGTGTAATACTGCCTGTAAATGGTTTTCGAGTGGTCTCCTCTTCTGAGAGGTGCCATCTTTATTCCAGGGACGGATGGCACCTCAATGAAGAGGGATCTTCTGTGCTAGGGGGCAGAATGTTAAAAAGGTTAGAGGAGATTTTAAACTAGGATGGAGAGGGGAGGGGAATGAAACAGATAAACTAAATAGAAAAGATGAGGAAACAAGGCCTTATGGAGGTAGAATAAAGGCAAGTGCTAGTTTGACAAGCAGTGAAACACTCATAGTTAATACAGATTATACTAGAAAGCTTCTAAAGACTAAACCAATTTAACGCAGAAAGGGAGAAGCCGATAAGATAATAGTGAAGGCTGAAAAAAACTTAATGCATGCTTGCTAATGCAAGAAGCCTGACAGATAAAATGGGGGGAGCTTGAATTAATAGCTTCAAGGGAGCAGTATAACATAGTTATTACTGAAACATGGTGGGATTAAACTATTCCCTTTTTTGAAAGGATCGAGCAAATAGAAGAGGAGGAGGAGTATGTTTAAACCGGATCTAAAACCTATTGTAAGGGAAGATGTTTTTGAAGGGAATGATGAACATGTAGAGACCATGTGGATAGAAATTAGCAGTGGAAGTTAAAGTATAAAGAAAATGTTTGTAGGGATATGCTATAAACCACCAAATATCTGTGTGATTGAGGAAGCTAAAATACTTTTGCAAATGGAGAAGGCATCAAAACTAGGGCATGTTTGCATAATGGGTGATTTTAATTATCCAGACATAGACTGGGGCAATGAGATTAGCATTGAAACAAATGTATATCTCTGGCGCCTTGCACAAATGGATAATATTAAAAAGGATATATACAACCAGTGATGGTGACTGTGTCAAATCCAATGATGTACTCCAATCGATGCATTTAGCAGACATGAAACGAGAGTAAACAGATATACTGTACATAGCGTAATGCTGTATATAAAGGTATCACGCAAGCTTCATAGCACATTAATTGATGACAATTAAACAAACACAAATTTAAACTATGGACAAAGAACAACAAATGGCTGAGATAACTAACAGGTGACTGATAAAATTACACATTTAATATATGGCACAATTGTAAACATGAACATAACACTTTTGCAAATGGAGAAGGCAGCAAAACCACACCACATACACCACGGCGGCATTATAGAAAGACATGGAGAGGGGCAGGAGGTTTCGATCAAGGAATGGTCCAACGACACAACAGGGTACATCCAAGATGAAGGTGCAAGATAAACTTGTAGAGAATCTTGTGGTAAATATCTCACTGAGGCAGTTGACACCTATTGACGTTTCGTCCCTGAAAAAAAGGAATCTCTTTTGTACTAACTCAGGGAATAGACTTCTTCGTCCTTGACCAAAATGTGTTCAGATTTTATTGTAATTTAAGACTTAAAGCCTTTTTTTCTGCAGAGACTAATGTGAGCATTCCTGTTAAAAGTGGCTTAGAAACTTTAACTGATGATGATGAAGTTATACGCTTGAATGATGCCAGATCCTGAGTACGGGTCTCAAAACCAAGAGCCTCTCTATGCCTCCCATTAATGAATCATATTGTTGAGCCCTTCCATTAGACTTGTCAGTAAGGAGGTTGATTTCTTTAAAAATGGGAGAGAGGAAATAAACACCAGAACCACAATTTATCTACACACGAAAGGCTAACTATTAACACACAGTCAAGAGAGGGATATAACCATATCTATGTCTATATGTTAAACCAGATCTAAAACCTATTATAAGGGATGATGTCTATGAAGGGAATGATGAAAATGTAGAGACCTTGTGGATAGAAATTAGCAGTAAAGGTAAAAGTATAAAGAAAATGTTTGTGGGAATATGCTATAAACCACCAAATATCTGTGAGATTGAGGAAGCTAAAATACATTTGCAAATGGAGAAGGCATCAAAACCGGGTCATGTTTGCATAATGGGTGATTTTAATTATTCAGACATAGACTGGGGCAATGAGATTAGCATTACAACAAAAGGAAACAGGTTTTTGGGGGTGCTTAAAGACAATTATATGACCCAAATTATTGAGGAACCAACCAGGAGAGGGACAATACTGCATTTGGTAATATCAAACAATGTAGAAGTAATAGCAAATACTCAAGTCCTGGAACATTTAGGTAACAGTGATCATAACATGGTCTCATTTTAAATAAATTATCAAAAAACAGATTACTTGGGTTCAACAAAGACCTTAAACTTTAGAAAGGCAGATTTTAATAAACTGAGGTCTAATCTAGTAGTAATACAATGGGATGATGTTTTTGAAGGGAAAAATGTAGAAGATAAATGGGCAGTCTTTAAAACATTGTTAGAAAAGCACACTCAGTGTATACCCTTGGGTAATAAGTATAAAAGATATATGTCAAAACCAATGTGGCTAAATAACCAGGTAGAGAAGCAAATGGGAAAGAAGAGGCAGGCGTTTAGATTCTTTAAGTCAGAAGGGACGGAGACATCGTATCAGAATTATAAGGAATTTAACAAAAATTACAAAAGGGCAATCAAATTAGTAAAAATGAAAAAAGGATTGCAATAGAAAGTAAGATCAAACCTAAAAAGTTCTTTAAGTTCCTTAATACTAAAAAAAAAGGAGAAAATATAGGACCCTTTCAGTGTGAGATGGGTAGGCAGATTATTGGAGATAAGGAAAAGCAGAGGTTTTAAACAAATTCTTTGCCTCTGTGTTTACCAGGTAAGAATCAATGTCAATTGTAGTGCCGCAGAAGGAAGTCACAACCTCCATATTAATGAACAATTGGTTAACTGAGGAAGAAGTTCATAGGCAGCTTGAAAAAATGTAAGTAAACAAGGCACCTGGCCCCGATAGCATACATCCAAGAGTTCTCAAGGAGTTAAGTTCAGTAATAGCCAAACCATTACATTTAATATTCAGGGACTCCGTTTCCACAGGCTCAGTACCACAAGATTGGCGTAAAGAAGATGTGGTGCCTATATTTAAAAAGGGAGCTAGATCACAACCGGGGAATTACAGACCTTTAAGCTTGACTTTAATAGTGGGGAAACTACTTGAAGGTTTACTACAGGATAAAATTCAGGAATACCTAATGGAAAACAAAATTATTAGTAATAGTGAGAATGGATTTATGAAGGATAGATCATGCCAAACTAACCTTATTTGTTTCTTTGAGGAGGTAAGTAGGAATTTAGAATTGGGTAATGCAGTTGATGTGATCTACTTAGATTTTGCAAAAGCTTTTGATACAGTTCCACACAAGAGGTTGGTGTACAAAATAAAGAAAATTGGACTCATTAAAAATATATGTACCTGGATTGAAAACTGGTTGAAGGATAGACAACAGAGGGTTATTGTTGCAGGGTACATGCAACTACACACGTGGGTTTCTTGACAAGGCTTATTTATTTAGCCTTGCAAAATATACAGCTCACAAAACAAAAACAGCTTTTTTCAGCAACAAAAGGGAAATGGCTTTTCTTTAGCAGACAGACAAAAACTGTTTCTCTTTAGCAGACAGTGTATATGGCAGTTGCCCTTTCCCATGCAGGGGACAGACAGTTCACAATTCATCTACTTTTCTAATCAGACCTTGTATCAGGAAACTCTCTAGCAATCTCTTTAGCAGCTTACTCCTCACTCCTCAACCGACCGCCTCCATGTGTTTACAGCCTGGGTTTTAACACACCTTGATTAGCCAGCTGGGATCCAACTAATTGTCCTGAGGTTCCCAGCTGAAGTTAACCTAGTCAGTGCTGCACTGCAGACTAGACATAGGTTTTCCAGGCATATAACTGGTGGCTTTTGTTTACCCTGTCACATTCCTCTCCTGTTAGTGTGTGGCTGGGGTTACGCACGGCTGAAATCCGACCATTCACCCCTTCTCTAGAAAAGAAGTCAGCATTTGCGTTCTCTTTACCTGGCCTATGCTGAATCTCAAATGAGAAGGGTTGGAGGGCCATATACCACCTAGTCAATCTAGCATTGGAATCCGTCATGCTATTTAACCACTTTAGTGGAGCATGATCCGTTACCAAAGTAAAATGGACTCCTGCCAGGTAATGCCTCAAAGCCTCGATTGCCCATTTTACTGCGAGGCACTCTTTCTCAATCACTGAGTAGTTTTTTTCCCTTGGGAACAATTTCCTACTCAGGAAAAGGATAGGATGTTCAACTCCCTCAAACTGTTGTGACAATACTGCCCCTAGCCCTATCTCTGATGCATCTGTTTGCACTATAAAAGGGCTGTTGAAGTCTGGGCTTCTAAGGATGGGACCCTCTGATAGACACCTTTTTATGCCCTCAAAGGCTCTCTGACAATCCCTTGACCACACCACTTGTGTAGGGGCACACTTTTTTGTGAGGTCCGTTAAAGGGGCTGCCACTTCCGAATAGTTGGGGATGAACCGCCGGTAGTACCCTGCTAAACCCAGCAGAGAGAGTACCTGCATTTTTGTTTGGGGGGTCGGAACTTCTTTCAGGGCAGCTACCTTGTCGGCTAGTGGCCTTACTTTTCCACCTCCCACTGCATACCCTAAATATTTGGTTTCCGCTTTACCCAAGGCACATTTCTTAGGGTTGGCTGTGAGCCCTGCCTCTCTTAGAGATTTGAGGACCGCTTTCAGCCTATTTAGATGGGCCCGCCAGTGTTTACTATAAATGACAATGTCATCTAGGTAGGCTGCGGCATAAGTCCTATGGGGCCTCAGTACCTTATCCATGAGTCTCTGAAATGTGGCTGGGGCTCCATGCAGTCCAAATGGCATTGTCACAAACTGATATAAACCCATGGGAGTGGCAAAGGCTGTTTTGCATTTGGACTTTTCCTTTAAGGGTATTTCCCAGTATCCTTTTGTCAAGTCCAACGTGGATATATATTCCGCGTTACCAAGGGCGTCAATTAATTCGTCCACCCTTGGCATCGGATATGGGTCAAACTTGGATACCGCATTGACCTTTCGGAGGTCCACACAAAATCTTACCTTACTATCGGGTTTAGGGACCATAATTAGTGGACTACACCACTCACTGCATGATTCCTCAATCACTCCTAAGTGTAACATTTCTTGTACCTCCTTCTCTACCAGAGCCCTACGACTTTCAGGCAACCTATAAGGACGGGAACATACTTTTACCCCAGGTGCTGTCTCGATTTCATGGGAAATTAAGTTAGTTTGTCCTGGTAAGTCAGAAAAAACATCCTGGAATTGAGTAATTATTGCTAACAAGTCCCCTTTTTGTTCAGAGGACAACTGTTTACCCATTGGGATTTTATCGTCACTCACGATGTTCTCCCGTGGAGGCTGAGGACCCAAGTCTGTTTCCTCCTCCACCGGGTGAATGAATAGAGACCGCTGCATCTTCCAGGGTTTCAGCAAGTTCACATGGTAGATTTGTTTACCCTTCCTGGACCCTGGTTGAGCGATCTCGTAATCCACATCACCCGTACGGCGGAGTACTTTGAATGGGCCCTGCCATTTGGCCAGTAATTTATTCTCGCAACTGGGTAACAATAACATCACCTGGTCTCCTGGGTGAAACACTCTCATGCGAGCATTCTGATTGTAATGTCTCTCCTGACTGTCCTGGGCTGATCTAAGATTCTCCCTGGCAAAATGGCCGACCACATCTAGGCGCTTCCTAAGGTCTAGTACATATTGCAGGGTATTCTTAGAAGGGGACTGCTGTTCCTCCCAGGACTCCTTTAGGAGGTCTAGGATACCCCGGGCTTGGCGGCCATAGAGCAATTCAAATGGAGAGAATCCCGTGGAGGCCTAGGGGACTTCCCGCACTGCAAACAGCAGAAAAGTGAGACGTTCATCCCAGGCTCTCTTCTCTGAATCTACAAATTTCCTCAGCATCCCTTTTAGAGTTCGGTTAAATCTTTCCACCAATCCGTCAGTCTGTGGATGGTAGACCGATGTCCGAACAGACTTGACCTCTAGTAACTTTAAGACATCCTGCATAAGTTTAGCCATGAAATTTGTACCTTGGTCTGTCAACATAACCTGGGGAAGTCCAACCCGTGAGAACAGTTACAACAACTTGTTGGCTACTTGCTTCGCCGTTGCTGTTCTCAGGGGGAACGCCTCAGGATATCTTGTCGCATAATCAACTATGACAAGGATAAACCTGTGTCCTTTCGCAGAAGGTTCTAGAGGTCCTACCAAGTCTACCCCAATCCTCTCAAAGGGAACTGACACCAAGGGTAGAGGAACCAAAGGGGTTGGTTTTTGTCCTTTTGGACTAGTTAACTGGCACTCTGGACATGCTGCACATAGCTTAGCAATATCACTATGAATCCCTGGCCAATAGAATCGGGATGAAATACGGTGCAATGTTTTATCCCTGCCCAGGTGACCACCCCAAGGGACAGTATGGGCTTGAGTGAACACAGATTTAACAAACGCCTTCGGAACCAATATCTGTCTGGTGACCTCCCCTGTTTGTGTCTGCCTATTCACCCTATATAGGATATCCTTTGATAGCTCAAAATGGGGGAATACTATCACCCCTTGTGCATCTAAAATCTGTTCATCAATTTTCACCACCTTGTCATACTGTCTAGCAAGGACTGGGTCTTCCCTTTGTTTCTGGCGAAAGTCAGGGAGGTACAGGTCTGCTAAATCTCCAGGGCCCATATCCCCCTCCCTTTGGCCATCCCCAGCCATCACTTGTGATCTCTGACTACTAGAATGGTCACCTTGAGACCCAGATTTCTGCAACCAGTCCTGTTTGTCCAAGCATCTTTGCTTCCGAGTCTTTTGAACCCGGTGTCTACTGGGAAAAAGGTCTGCCGAGAAGGGGAACAGTTTGCCAGGGTTCTCCTGAGCCCTAGAAGGAGGCTCCACGTGAAAGACTGGGGCCATTAGGTCCGAAAAGAAAGGCCAGTCCCGACCAAGCACAACGGGGGCAGGGAGCCATGGAGTGACTCCTACTTCGAGGTAAGCCTCCTGACCTTTTACCTGTAGCCGGATTTTGGCCGTCGGATAGCGTTTTACATCGCCGTGTATACATTCTATGCTCCATGAGGAGTCAAAAGAACACACGTTGGGCGGTAACAGTTCCTGGAGGACCAGAGTTTTCCCAGAGCCTGAATATACAAGGGCCTGGATGGTTTTTCCCCCAATCAGGGCTGGAAGTAGCCACGGCTTGTAATTTTCCCCAGTAAAAGCCGAGGCGACGGTTCTGCTGTATGAAAAATCCATCAGTGGACAGTCCACATACCGGTGGCCTTGTTCTCCGCAGGCAGAACATGGAGAGGGTTCCCTCGCAGGAGGGGGCTGTGGATAGCGCACCGCTGGACCGGTATCTGGAGACCAGGCATCTAGTGGGTCCTGTGGGCGACGTCCTCGGAAGTTCCTCTCATTTTGCAACGAGCCGACATCCAGAAGGAGATGAGGGTCTCTGCGGGGACCAGCATTTGGACTCTGTCCTTGCTGGAATGACTGCTCCTTCCGTTGGACTTGGCGGTTCCGTGACGGGCCATAGGTTCCCCATTGATCCGACCTCCCTCTTTGGGCGTCCGCAAGTTCCGGTGGAGTCGGGTCCAGGACACTCGCCTGCTGCTCAGCCCCAAGGAAGTTCTCCACGAGTCGGACCGCCAAAGGTAGGGTTTCAGCAGCGTGGCGTTTTACCCATGAGCGTGCTGAAGGGGGTATTATTTGTAGAAATTGTTCCAAAACCACCTGCTCAAGAATTGCCTCCTTAGTGCACTCCTCGGGTTGTATTCAGCGTGTACACAAGTCCAATAATCGCTGAGCGAGGACCCTGGGTCTCATCTTAGCGGTGTACTTCATGTTCTGGAACTGCTGCCGGTAGGTCTCTGGGGTCAGACCTAAGCGATCCAGTATGGCGGCTTTTACTTGGCGGTAGTCCATTGCCTGGTCTGTAGGGAGGCCCTGATATGAGGCCTGGGCTTCTCCTATGAGGAGCGGGGCCAAAGCAGTTGCCCAGCGATCTGCAGCCCAGCCCTGAGCTTCGGCGACTCTTTCAAATGTCAGTAAAAAAGCCTCCGGATCCTCGTTCGGAGCCATTTTCCTCAGGAGTATCGGGGGTCTGCTGGCCAGTTCTGCACCGGCAGACCCTTGGAATTGGGTCAGCAGCTTGGCAATCCGCTCATCCTGTGCTGCTTGTAGTCTTTCATCTCTCTCTGCTTGCAGCCGGGCCTGCTCCTGCATTAACAGTCCCTGCTGTTTGGTCTGCTCTTGCATTAACTGTCCCTGCTTTCTGGTCTGTTCACACAGAAAGTCTTTCAAAAGTTCTTCCATTCCTGTGTGTGTGTGTGTGTGGCCCTTTAACTGCAGGAGCCTTTTGAAAAAAACTTTCCCAATTCTTGACACCATATGTTGCAGGGTACATGCAACTACACACGTGGGTTTCTTGACAAGGCTTATTTATTTAGCCTTGCAAAATATACAGCACACAAAACAAAAATAGCTTTTTTCAGCAACAAAAGGAAAATGGCTTTTCTTTAGCAGACAGACAAAAACAGTTTCTCTTTAGCAGACAGTGTATATGGCAGTTGCCCTTTCCCATGCAGGGGACAGACAGTTCACAATTCATCTACTTTTCTAATCAGACCTTCTATCAGGAAACTCTCTAGCAATCTCTTTAGCAGCTTACTCCTCACTCCTCAGCCTCCATGTGTTTACAGCCTGGGTTTTAACACACCTTGATTAGCCAGCTGGGATCCAACTAATTGTCCTGAGGTTCCCAGCTGAAGTTAACCTAGTCAGTGCTGCACTGCAGACTAGACATAGGTTTTCCAGGCATATAACTGGTGGCTTTTGTTTACCCTGTCACAGTTATCATAAATGGAACTTTTTAAGTCTGGGCTAAGGTCGTGAGTGGAGTACCTCAAGGATCGGTACTGGGACCCCTGGTTTTTAACTTGTTTATTAATGACCTTGTGGTTGGCATCGAGAGCAAAGTCTCCATCTTTGCTGATGATACTAAATTGTGTAAGGTAGTAGAATCAGAGCAGGATGTAATTTCTATCCAGAAGGACTTGGAGAGACTGGAAACTTGGGCAGGTAAATGGCACATGAGGTTTCATACAGATAAATGTAAGGTTTTGCATTTGAGAAGCAAGGATAAACAGGCGACATACAAATTAAGTGGGGATAAATTGGGGGAATCCTTGATGAGAAGGATTTAGGATTGCTTATAGACAGCAGGCTTAGCAATAGTGCCCAAAGTCATGCAGTAACTGCAAAGGCAAACAAGATCTTATACTGCATTAAACAGGCAATAGATGAAAGGGAAGTAAACTTAATTATGACCCTTTACAAAGCATTAGTAAGACCACACCTTGAATATGGAGTACAATTTTGGGCACCACTCGTTAGAAAAGATATTATGGAACTAGAGAGTGCAGAGAAGAGCCACCAAATTAATAAAGGGGATGGACAATCTAACTTATGAGTAGAGGCTTGCTAATTTAGCTTTCAAAAGAACTATTCATCCAAAGGGCAGTACAAAGGACTCAGGGCCATCCATTAAGTTTGGAGGAAAGGCGATTTCACCAGCAACAAAGGAAAGGGTTCTTTACAGTAAGGGCAGTTACAATTTGGAATTCATTACCCATGAAGACTGTGATGGCAGATACAATAGATTTGTTCAAAAAAAGGTTGGACATCTTTTTTAGAAAGGAAAGGTATACAGGGATATACCAAGTATGTTAACATGGGAAGAACGCTGATCCAGGGAATAATCCGATTGCCAATTCTTGGAGTCAAGAAGGAATTTATTTTTCTCCTTATAAGATATCATTGGATGATATGACACTGGGGTTTTTTGTTTGCCTTCCTCTGGATCAATAAGGAAGTATAGATATAGGATAAAGTATCTGTCTACATATTTGCATACAGTAGGTTGAACTTGACGGACGAACGTCTGTTTTCAACCTCATCTACAATGTAACTATGTCAAATGTATTTTGATTATATCAATGTCTACAATTTTAACCTTAGTTGATTCTGTTAGTTCACTTGTTTAAAATTACTGGAGACACTCGGATTCCAAGCCTTTAAAAATGTTCTTTACATGCTCTTCTATGCATAATTTTAAAGGTCATGTTTTGAGACCTACAATACATATTATAAACCACATGAACATTCAAACAGATACACTACAAATTTACACTGAGAGCTTAATTACCTTTTTCAATTTAAAAAAAATCCCCTGCACTGTTAAATTTGAATAATTTATATGTATTATTGATATGTTTACATGCTACAGTATGCATTTTTGACATTTATAGAACCCAATTGGTTTAGCTTTTTCTAACACTGTACAGTATGTGTTAGGGGTTTTCGTCTAACGAATTATGGGATTTTGTTTAGGATTTGCAGCCTTTGCATAATTTACTTTTGAATGTTTGGATAATATAGCATCTAAAATTGGATTCAGGTTTAAAATGTTACAATATATATTTTAAATATGTTAGATTTTGTTTGCTGTATTATTATATTGTGACACAAAAGGGGTAACATGTTTCTCCTCCATCAGTAATGCTTTGTTCAGTGCCTCTCGTCTAAAATTGGGTTATATTCCCTTAATTTATTTAAATTGTACATTAATAGAAATTAAATATGAAATAATATTGTTGAGGTATGTATGGATAGACATTATTGTAAACCCATACTTTATACAGTCATTATTGCATTATATACCATATGTTAGATATGACCATAGATCTTATCCTTCAGGACATCACCCTTGCATATCATACTCCACTCCTTTCTAACACCACTCTCTCTACACTGGACTTCCTAATACCCCTCTTACTATGCTGGAACCGTATCAACGACTATCTTCCTCTCCTTCCATAATGTATGTATGTATGTAAAGTATGTCTTTATTTAAATAGCGCCATTAATGTGCATAGCGCTTCACAGTAGTAATACACGTGTGAATCATATAAATAACAAATAATACAAATACAGTAACAGATCATGGGAATAAGTGCTTCAGACATAAAAGTAACATTTAGGAAAAGGAGTCCCTGCTCCGAAGAGCTTACAATCTAATTGGTAGGAGGAACATACAGATACACTAGGAGGGCATACCGGTAAGTGCGTCTGCAAGGGGCCAAGCGTTATGCATCAGGAGTATAGTGTTAGCCACGGAGCTACTCATGTGCTTCGTTAAGCAGGTGTGTTTTAAGGTTTTTATTAAAGGTGGATAGAGAGGGTGCTAGTTGGGTATTGAGGGGAAGGGCATTCCAGAGGTGCGGGGCAGTCAGTGAGAAAGGTTTAAGGCAGGAGAGGGCTTTTGATACAAAGGGGTTAGAGAGAAGACATCCTTGAGCAGAGCACAAGAGTCGGGATGGTGCATAGCAAGACATAAGGGCTGAATGTAAGGAGGGGCAGAAGAGTGTAAAGCTTTAAAAGTGAGGAGGAGAATTGAATGTGTGATACAGGATTTGATAGGAAGCCAGGAGAGGGATTTCAGCAGGGGACGCGCTGAGACAGATTTAGGAAAGAGTAGAGTAATTCTGGCAGTAGTGTTTAGGATAGATTGTAGTGGAGACAGGTGAGAGGCAGGAAGACTGGACAGCAGGAGGTTACAGTAATTGAGACGGGAGAGAATGAGGGCCTGTGTCAGAGTTTTAGCAGTCAAGCAACAGAGGAAAGGGCATATCTTTGTGGAGGAAAAAGCGATATTGCGATATTGCGGAGGAAAAAACTACAAGTTTTAGATAAGTTTTGAATATGAGAGGAGAAAGTGAGAGAGGAGTCGAGTGTGACGCCTTTGCATCGTGTGTGTGCTACTGGGTGTATGACTGAACTTCTAAAAGTTATGTGGAAGGAGTTAGTTGGGTCAAGTTTGGGTGGAATTATGAGGAGCTCTGTTTTAGCCATGTTAAATATAAGTCGGTGGAGGGTCATCCAGGATGATATCGCAGAGAGACATTCAGAAATGTTGGTATGTACAGCAGGTGTAAGGTCAGGGTTAGAAAAGTGAATTTGTGTGTCGTCAGTATAGACGTGATATTGGAACCCAAGAGATGTTATTAGGTCACCTAGAGAGAGTGTGTACAGAAAAAAGAGGAAAGGCCGCAGGACAGAGCCATGTGGTATCCCCACAGACAGGTCGGTAGAGGAGGAGGCAGTGTTAGGAGAAGAGATGCTGAAAGTAAGATGGGAGAGGTAAGAGGAGATCCAGGATAGAGCTTTGTTACGAATACCAAGAGTATGGCAAATGTGAAGGAGAAGAGGGTGGTCCACAGTATCAAATGCTTTCCTCTGATGTCACAAGGCTTCCATCTGGTGACTGGCCTGTGTATTAGGTGACAGTTAATAAAGCAAATTCAAGCCTTTTATCCACCCTGAGATCTGGAACAGGACACGATTTTCCAATCCTCCTCAGACTTTTTGGGATATTACTTCAAGCAATTCACATATGTCTGCAACAGGGTCCAGATGGAAGTCTTGTGACATCAGAGGAAAGCTCCTTGATGACGACCTGAGAGAAGTTATACAAGCACTGCAAATCTACCCTGAGGTTCCAGTCCAATACCATCAGAGGGTGTCGTCTGCGAGACTGTTCCTGATATCCTCGGCGTGCGGTGTCTGGTAACACGTCATAGCACATGATATGCCTATTTTTAACTAATCTTATATACGCAGATATACACTGGCGACACACTTTATTCGAGCTTGGCTAGTCCCACGAATTCGGGTATACCCGGGTGTATTGAGGTTTGTGACTGTTTTCTGCCCGAGTGCATTGAGGTATTTTCCAGGCAGGGATTGAAGCATTTTATTCCCCCTGGCTGCAATACTGCACAGTATATATATATATACTGCATTACAATTCATGAATTTATGCCATCTGGTAGACACGCGAAGCATTGCAGCCTATTAAATCCTAATCATTATCATTTAACAGATCAGCCGCCCGTCAGCCAGGCATGAACCCAGGCTGGGAAGGCAAACACAACGGGGCTTGTCAGAGGTGAGGAGCGGCGCATTCCAGGTATCTGCCAGGTACATACTGGGTATTTGCTCGAATAAAGTGTGTCGGTGCAGTATTACCTTAATACTATAAATTTTATGTATTGAACTTACTTCACTATATGCGTTTTGCGCTGTTTTTTCTTCTGTTTCACCATTCTATAGGGGTGCTGAGTCCCTCCAATACTAGCAGCTGCAGACGCCATATCACCCAAATAGAGGTTGTTGTTATTTATATTTATCACAGAGGTGTATAATTTCAAGGGTGGCTAATTGTGTCACATTCACAATAGGGGTACACTATAGTAGCGCACTCTAACATTTTTCTTTGTTCACGATTGTTATAAAGACAGGTAGTGTCAAGCATGCTGTTTTTGAATAATGGTATGACTGTTGCATGTTTGAAGGAAGAGGGAAAGGTACAATAGCAGAGGGAAGAGTTAAAAATGTGAGTGAGCATAGGAATAATAGTAGGAGCAAGAGGTTTTAGGAGATGGGAGGGAATGGGGTCAAGAGGGCAAGTGGTAGATGGAGAAGAGGAGAGCAGCAGTGCCACATCCTCCTCTGAGACAGTGGAAAAAGCATCAAGGAAGGCAGGAGGAGAGTTAGGAAGAGTATGGATTCCACCTTTCCCTTGAAATAGTCAGCAAAGTCCTGAGGTGAGATGGAGGAGGAAAAAGAGGCAGCTGAGGGTAGTCTGAGTAGGGAGTCAAAAACAGAGTAGAGTCAGCCTGGGTAAGACTTGTGCATGTTGATTAGTGAAGAAAGTAGGTTTGTTTAGCCTGAGAGAGGGCAGAGTTGAAAAAGATAGCATACATTTGTAGTGAAGGAAGTCTGTGGGAGTGTGATATTTCCTCCAGAGGCATTCAGAGGAAAGAGTGCAGGAATGCAACATGCGTATGTGGGAATTTAGCCAGGGTCGGGCGTTAGAATGGCGAAAGCGGCAGAGAGAAAACGGGGCATGTAGATCAAGAGAGGAAGATAGGGCAAATTTGTAGTTCTTGATCAGGTTGTCAGGGTTTGGAGCAGGGCTGAAAGAGGAGAGGGAGGAGCATAAAGTGGAAACAAAAGTTGGTCAATTAATAGAGTGCACGTCTCTGCAGAAGCCAGGAGGTGGAGAAGGAGAGAAGCATGAGAGAGAAAATGAGATGAGATGATTGTCAAAGAGAGGAAGGGGGGAAATTGTGAAATCAGAGAGATAAAAGTTTTTAGTGAAAACCAGGTCCAGGTAGTGGCCATCCTTGTGGGTACTGGCGGCAGTCCACTGTTGAATGCCAAAAGAAGAGGTTAGAGAGAGAGAAAGCTGGAAGCCCAAGGGAGAGAGGGGTCATCGATGTGGCAGCTGAAGTCCCCAAGGAAAAGAACAGGGGAGTCAGGGGAGAAACAGAAGGAGAGCCAGGATTCAAAGTGAGAGAGAAAGACAGAAGGGGGATTAGAAGAGGTAAGTAGGTAACAGATAACCGCCACATGGACAGGGAGAGGGCAGAAAATCTGGACAGTGTGAGCCTCAAAGGCGGGAAAAGCAAGAGAGGGAGGAAAAGGAAGGGTTCAGTAACGGCAGATAGTGGAGAGCAGGATCCCCACACCTCCATCCCTGCCATCAGGGTGAGGAGTGCCATCTTTACCCCATTTCCTTGGCTTGTATCTCATCCAACATCTTACTCCTACTCTTCTCCCTCTACTTGCCCGCATTTTCAACTCCTGCCCTAATTGGACACCTTTGCCTCTGCTTTCAAAGATACAATAGTTTCCCTTATCCTCAAAAACAACACCATTGATCATGCTTCCCCCTGTAACTATTGCCTTTTGCATCCAAACTTCTTAAACATCTATTTAATTTCCTCAACACTGATACTCTCCTAGACCCATTGAAATCTGGTTTCTGATCTGCTCATTCCACTGAAACTGCTCTCATCCAAGTAGCTACTGTAGTGATCTCCGCACTGTCAAATTCCAAGTGCTCTACTCCCTTCTAGTTTTGCTTGACCTCTCTGCTGCTTTTGACACTGTTGACCACCTGCAAATTCTTTACTCTTTTGGAATCCATAATAACGCCCTCTCCTAGTTCTCTTCTTACCTTTCTAACCAATATTCCATATCTCTAGTGATAGTTCTTCCTTTTCTCCTGTCAACCTATTTGATGGTGTTAACAAAAAATAATAGACAGCACACACAATGGAAGTCTATGGAACAATAATAGGTGCAAACGGGAACAGAGAGGACCCTATTTCCTCTCAAAAAGACAATAAAGCACAAATGTTCCCAGCACTCAAAAGAATATATCAAAGAGTCGAAAGATCAGCCAAACTCAAATTTAATTATACACGTATGATGCACATAATAGGTCAAACAAAGACCAGGAGAGATAATAAATGCTAGGACAGGGACAAAACCTTGGAAGGGGAATGGAAAGTGGGAAGGGAAAGGGGGAGGAAAACACGGGAAATATAAAAGTGCAGTCCCAAGACACTGATTGTGTCTCTGCTATTTCATGCAGAATTGCCCTCCATCACTTGAAACATAATATGTCTAAAACAGCGTTCATCATAATCCCACCAAAATTAGGCACAATTGCCCCATTTTCTTGCAGTCAATAACACGAGTAAACTAGTCAATATTCAGTCTCACAAGAACATTACCTAGGTGTAGATTGATGCTGTTGCTACAGCAAATCTACAGTATATTATTTAACCCTTTCCTCTACATCTCTCATGCATGCCCTCATTATCTCCCAACTTGATTATTGCAACCTTCTCCTCTCTAGCCTTCCTGTCTGCAAGTGTTATCTCACTCTGTCCTAATTCTATCTCTGCATTTTTTCTAAAGGAAGATCCCTTCAATGGCTCACCACTGAATTCTGTATCAACTATATATGTCTCCTCTCCTTCAAGGTTTTACATTCTTTAATCCTCTTGTAGTTATAAAGAAGAAACAACCGCTCATCCAGATATATTAGGAAAATACTTATGAATGAACCCAAGGTGCTCGGAGGGATATATAGCTTGTATATCAAGGTAGATCCCAGGTTAGGATCAAAAAAGGTTCCCTCACTATAGAGCACTCGTGTGGAGTATAAAGAACAGACTAACATTGGTCTATCAAAATGATATACAGTAGTAGATAGGTCCAATTGTCCCATCTAAGCCAGACTAGCCAGGAAAAACAATAAAGTTTTATTCAAATATATACATTAAAAACACATAAATCACATTCAAATATTAAAATAACCCCGTAGTGAAGTGGCAGGATCAGCAAAATCTGTAGATATTATAGGTATTGATTCTAATATCAATGTATTTGCTATCAAACGTCTAATTATACAGACTCAAATGTCTTGCAATATGTAGGAGAACATATAGCATGTCTCTCTGGTATGCAAATAGGCAGAGTTATCATTCACCGATACAATGCTGCATAGTAGGACAAAGTAGATCTGTTATTCTCTGTCAAAATGTCTAGCCAGACTCCTCATTCTTTCACAGTATAGTGTAGAGATGGTAGTGAAACTATCTACAACGGTGTAGTGATGGACGGAATATAATATCCCCACCATAGATACAAACAACCGTTAGTGTAGCTAGACTAGGATCATAGAGTATGCCTCTTAGGACTATGCTGTATATAGCCAGGTGCAGCTAAGGTATACCACGAAGTGTGTATATATATATATATATATACAGTGTGAATTTTAGTAGTATTGATACTCCGTATAATATGTACAACCGCGGTCTATTAAAGTGTCAAATTTCAGTAGTCACCGAAATACATGAATGGATAATGGATATAATCTCCAAAATAGCATATAAATAAACCGCAATTGTATCTACGGACGCTGCTGCTAATACAAGCCTGGCGGGAAGGATCCCCTGCTACTCCTACGTCTGGACGCCGCCACTTCTGATGACGTCACCTACATATTGCAAGACATTTGAGTCTGTATAATTAGACGTTTGATAGCAAATACATTGATATTAGAATCAATACCTATAATATCTACAGTTTTTTCTGATCCTGCCACTTCACTACGGGGTTATTTTAATGTTTGAATGTGATTTATGTGTTTTTAATGTATATATTTGAATAAAACTTTATTGTTTTTCCTGGCTAGTCTGGCTTAGATGGGACAATTGGACCTATCTACTATATCATTTTGATAGACCAATGTTAGTCTGTTCTTTATACTCCACACGAGTGCTCTAAAGTGAGGGAACCTTTTTTGATCCTAACCTGGGATCTACCTTGATATACATCCTCTTGTAGTTCTCAGCTCTGATCTCCTGTGAATATTCATTATCATTCCTTACACTTGTCTCCCTTATGCACCATTTGTATCAACAGCACTCTCACATCAGAAACCTTTCTCACTTTTAACTCCCTACCTGTATAACTTCCTCACCCCAACCTACTGCAATCCACCTCTCTCCCCATTTTCAAATCATGCTGGAAAATGCACTTCTTCGTGATGCATTTATCTAGTTTGGTCTACTCCTCGGACTCCTGACTCCAAATACATGTGCTTTTATTTAATTCTGTGAGTCTCCCATTATTCCATATACTGTAGATTGTAAACTCTGTTGGGCAGGGAATCCATAATTCTTATTGCTAATGTCATGTTTAATTCACTTATGACACTTTGTAAATTATCTGCCTGTATAGTCTTACTAATATGATGGTGACATTACTGTATATAAATAAAACTATACATACTTACATTAGGCTGCAGCACTGCTTCTCCCTCTATGAGAGAACACCCTCACAACCGGTTACCTATCACAAGCAGTAGCAGCACACCTCCTGTTAAATAATAATAATAATAATAATAATTCTTATTATTATTATTTCGCTCTACCCAGCCTCCAGCTGTTGCATCACCACCTGCAACATGTCAGTGAAGTATATCAGGGGTGTGCAACCTAAGATTCACACAAAAGGAGAATGAGATCCTGGTTGATCATGTTGTGTGCCACTATTACAGACTCTTTAGTTGGCTATCAGATAACAACACCAAAAATAGGAGTACTGTACTGTGTCCAAAAGAATGTTGACATTTAAAATATATAAAGTTGTTATAAATTTCAGGCATGATAACACTAACATTTCACTTACAAATATTTACATCAAAAAGTTCACGGGTGGCTCCCAATCTCTGACACTTTATTTAAATTTTCTCGTAATTTTTATTGATACACATTTCATAGTCCAAACAGTCACCTACAGTAACATAATCTCTACATTTCTGTTCCTATCCACAGTGAGGTCTGAAAGCTCAGAGAAAAGCAGAATCTCAGAGGATATCTGTTCCCATGTCTCCAGGCTGGCAGTGGCTAGGGGATGCACAGAGAACTGTAAGAAGAGATATTCCAATATAAAGAGCAAGGTCAAAGAAAAAATGGCAGAGGTTCAACGTTATGAAGCTGCCACTGGATGTGGTTCCCCTCTCCCCCCAGGTCTCTGCACCTCAGCCCAATTGAGGAGAGCCTCAGATCCACCCTGTGTCCTGATGTGGTCTGTGGCCTCCAAGCTGACAGGGACATTGGACACAGTGAGTCCGAACATGACGCCGGTCAGTACTCTGGCATTAATGAAAATAATATTTTTGGTCTGGCCAATATTGTTAATCAGAGTTGTGGGTCAACACTATATAGGCACTAATGAGGTACACTACTACAGCATTACCCACAAAATCATCAAAACATAACAGTGCAATATATATATAATTTTTTCACAGATGATCTAAATATTGCACAAAACATGTACACACTACTGCACTTACATTCCCATATTTTTCTAGCCAACTTATACAATCACATTAAGACCAACATGCTATTGAACTTGATCTAGCTGTCACACACGTAACCTTTTCAAGATGCAATACCATCTCGTAATTAAGACAGCATGAACCAAAATGCAAAGCGACAGTTGGACGATAGTGGTGCTCAGTTAGTCACAAACAAGATCAGATCCAGTTAGTGCTTACAGACATGAGTAGCCTTAATTCACAATGTATTGGTTATGGGAACACAAAGTTGTGTGAATGAGAAACCTTCAATACACAACATTGGCTATATTAACTACAGGGCCTGCTAAGGTTTTTAAGTATTAAAGTAATTTTACAAACAACATCAAGTTGTACTACTTTCAGCTTGGCACACAACATCTATAATATTGCTGGTAAATGTACTGTTTGTTCACAATTTTAAATGTAAGTACAGTAGCAATATTCTTAACTTAAATCTTACCTGTTTATAGGGCCATCATAGAGATCAGGCTCTGTGGCTGTACAGAAGAGGTGTCCAATTAAATTTGAAGGCCATACCAAGCCACCATGTGCACCTCCACTGGATGCATCCTCACGTGTGGCGCCTCCACGTGCAAATAGAGGCACAGAGTCCTGGCATCGCTCAGAGATGCTATAAAAGCCACTATCTGCAGTTACAAATCCAAGACAGTCACCGACATCACAGGGAGATGACAATGGGGCACCAGGTGGGCAATTCAAGCACCAGCCCTGCCAACCAGCTGGCATCATACAGCAGCCAATCAAGGTCATGCACCCTCGAGCACATGTTAGAACAAGATTGGAATCAGTGGCCACTGAATGGTCAGGCCACTCAGATATCCCCACTTACCCCTTTTCATTGTAACTTACTGTAGGCATGCTGGACTATCGCAGCAGCATGGAGGGCAAAGTCGTCATGAGAATTGCCACCACAGGTTACATCATTAGTGTTTTGGCCTTTTAATGTTGTAATTGTCGGTGTCCATTTATCGAGTTTATCAAAAATATAGACATACATGATGCACACCAACATTTTGTGTAATAAATAAATGATACTTTTTGCTCATGAGACCAGGGAAAACCTGTCAGTAAACCTGTCAGTGATCCGAAGTATGATCCAGATAAGAAAGCGAGTCAGGGCACTGCTGATATCCTCAAAAGAATTATTGAGCCTGTAACATAGGTGATGTTTCCACTGCTCTAGCTGCCTTTTACAAGCAAAGTGACGTGTTCAAAGTGACCAAGAATGTCCCATAAATAGTCCAGTAATTCCAAGGTCCTACGTGCGTGTGATCCCCTGCCAGTGTCTCGCGTCTGCACAGTCTGGTCCTGTATTGAAATCCTGCAATGTTTCCTCTTGCGTCTGACATAATCACGGATTCACGCATGCATCCCCAGTTATTGATGTCATTGCTAAGCTACGGTCATCTCTCCTACCAATCTTCGGATCTTCTGCAGCCAATTTGTAATATTTGACAAAGAAGACAAGATGTTGTCAGCAGGGAATAAGTCCATCTTTCTACACACCCTTATGTCAGTGAGAGAACATACTTTGTGATTTAAAAACAGTAATAAAAGATAGTAATCTCTCACTTGTTCCTTCTTTCTTATATAATTAAGCCTTTGCCAAAGAAGACAGTGATATTTTAATGATATTTTAATTAATGACACAGAGCACCACTAACATTGTTAATGTTTGTGTTATAACAGACTCCAGATTATGTAGGCAGCAACGGCAGAAACAGAAGTATCCCTGTGAATAAAATTTATAGGGAATACCTTTACAGGACAAATAATAATAATAATAATATTAATAACAATGATACATTCCCCAAAAAGCAACCCAAGGATAATTTGTAATTTAATCCTTTGGGTAAAACAGTATCCAAGGTGTAGATCCAGTATGTCTCCTTGCATAGTAGGATTGTGCCTTGACCTGTCTCTGATGTGGCTATTTTAACATGCTCTATCCCCATAATATTTAATGAGGAATTTGGGTGTTTAAAGCTGCAGTTCAAGCTGCCGTTTTTTTTTTAAGTGTTGTTTTTTTACTTCAATAGTTAAATGTGTGTAACACCAACTTACCTACTGAAGATCAAAGCTGCAGGTCAATCCGTTCTTCTTTGATTGATCAGTGAAGATTGGTGACGTCATTACAAGTTGGTGACTTATAAATGCCCCCTTTTTCAGTGTGAGTGAAATGCTTATGAATATTCATGAGCACTCCACTGATGTGCACACTCCTGTTCCCATCACATGGTGCAGAGAAGGGGGAGGTTGCTTCATTTGACTGCCACACACACACACACAATATATATATATATATATATATATACAGTGGTTGACAAATCACCAAGAAATCTACTCGCCGAACAAAAAAATCTACTCGCCACCAAGTACCACTTGTGTGCTGCTTGGGCCAATAGGAGCTCACCACAATGTTAAATCCACTCGCCCGGGGCGAGCAAATGTATAGGTTTGTCGAACACTGTATATATATATATATATATATATATATATATATATATATATTATATATATATATATATATATATATATATATATATATATACTAGCTGAGAGACCCGGCGTTGCCCGGGATGTAATGTTCCTGCTCTCCTCTTTCTCCTCCCCCCTCTCTCTCTTTCCCTGTCTCCCCCCTCCCTCTCCCCTCTCTCTCTTCCCCTGTCTCCCCCCCTCTCTCTCTCTTCCCCCTCTCTCTCTCTCTCTTTCCCTGTCTCCCCCTCCCTCTCCCCTCTCTCTCTCTTCCCCTGTCTCCCCTCCCCTCTCTCTCTCTTCCCCCCTCTCTCTCTCTCTCTTCCCCGGTCTACCCCCTCTCTCTTCCCCTGTCTCCCCCCTCTCTGTTTGTCCCCCGTTACATCAATCCAGCTCCCCCCCTTTACAGGTCCAGTCCCTCCCCCCCATTTACCGGTCCGGTCCCCCGACCCCTTTCCAGCTCCGTTCCCCCCTCCTTTACAGCTTCATGCAGTGTGTGTGTGTGCGTCAGTCCGTGTGTGTGTGTGCATCAGTCAGTGTGTGTGTGTGTGCGTCAGTCAGTGTGTGTGCATCAGTCAATGTGTGTGTGTGCGTGTGTGTGTGTGTGTGTGTGTGTGTGTGTGTGTGTGTGTGTGTGTGTGTGTGTGTGTGTGTGTGTGTGTGTGTGTGTGTGTGTGTGTGTGTGTGTGTGTGCATGTGTGTGTGTGTGTGTGTGTGTGTGCGTCAGTCAGTGTGTGTGTGTATGCGTCAGTCTGTGTATGTGTGTGTGTCAGTCAGTGGGTGTGTGTGTGTGTGCGTCAGTCAGTAGGTGTGTGTGTGTGTGTGTGTGTGTGTGTGTGTGTGTGTGTGTGTGTGTGTGTGTGTGTGTGTGTGTGTGTGTGTGTGTGTGTGTGTGTGTGTGTGTGTGTGTGCGCGTCAGTCAGTGTGTGTGTGCGCGTCAGTGTGTGTGTGTATGTGCGCGTGAGTCAGTGTGTGTGTGCGCGAGTCAGTGTGTGTGTGCACGTCAGTGAGTGTGTGTGCGTCAGTGTGTGTGTGCATCAGTCAGTGTGTGTGTGCGTCAGTCAGTGTGTGTGTGAGTCAGTGTGTGTGTGCGCGTCAGTGTGTGTGTGGGCGTCAGTGTGTGTGCGCGTCAGTGTGTGTGTGCACGTCAGTGTGTGTGTGCGTCAGTTAGTGTGTGTGTGTGCGTCAGTCAGTGTGTGTGCGCCAGTCAGTGTGTGTGCGCATCAGTCAGTGTGTGTGCACGTCAGTCAGTGTGTGTGCGCGTCAGTGTGTTTGTGTGCGTCAGTCAGTGTATGTGTGCGCGTCAGTGTGTGTGCGCATCTGTCAGTGTGTGTGTGCGCGTCAGTCAGTGTGTGTGCACGTCAGTCAGTGTGTGTGCGCATCAGTCAGTGTGTGTGCGCGTCAGTCAGTGTGTGTGCGCGTCAGTCAGTGTGTGTGTGCGTCAGTCAGTGTGTGTGTGTGCGTCAGTCAGTGTGTGTGTGCGTCAGTCAGTGTGTGTGTGCATCAGTCAGTGTGTGTGTGTGTGTGTGCGCGCATCAGACAGTGGGTGTGTGTGTGTGTGTGTGTGTGTGCACGCTAGTCAGTGTGTGCGCGTCAGTCAGTGTGTGCACATCAGTCAGTGTGTGTGTGTGTGTGTGTGTGTGTATGCGTCAGTGTGTGTGTGTGTGTGTGTGTGTGTGTGTGTGTGTGTGTGTGTGTGTGTGTGTGTGTGTGTGTGTGTGTGTGTGTGTGTGTGTGTGTGTGTGTGCGTGCGTCAGTGTGTGTGTGTGCGTCAGTCAGTGTGTGTGTGTGCGTCAGTCAGTGTGTGTGTGTGTGTGTGCGTCACTCAGTGTGTGTGTGTGCGTTCGTGTGTGTGTGTCAGTCAGTGGGTGTGGGTGTGTCAGTCAGTGGGTGTGTGTGTGCGTCAGTCAGTAGGTGTGTGTAGGTGTGCGCGCGCCAGTCTGTGTGTGTGCATCAGTGTGTGTGTGCGTCAGTCAGTGTGTGTGTGTGTGCGTCAGTCAGTGTGTGTGCGTCAGTGTGTGAGTGTGCGTCAGTGTGTGTGTGTGCGTGTGTGTGTGTGTGTGTGTGTGTGTGTGTGTGTGTGTGTGTGTGTGTGTGTGTGTGTGTGTGTGTGTGTGTGTGTGCGTCAGTCAGTGTGTGTGTGTGCGTCAGTCAGTGTGTGTGTGTGTGTGTGCGTCACTCAGTGTGTGTGTGTGCGTTCGTGTGTGTGTGTCAGTCAGTGGGTGTGGGTGTGTCAGTCAGTGGGTGTGTGTGTGCGTCAGTCAGTAGGTGTGTGTAGGTGTGCGCGCGCCAGTCTGTGTGTGTGCATCAGTGTGTGTGTGCGTCAGTCAGTGTGTGTGTGTGTGCGTCAGTCAGTGTGTGTGCGTCAGTGTGTGAGTGTGCGTCAGTGTGTGTGTGTGCGTCAGTGTGTGTGTGTGCGTCAGTGTGTGTGTGTGTGCGTCAGTCAGTGTGTGTGTGTGTCAGTCAGTGTGTGTGTATGCGAGTCAGTGTGTGTGTGCGCATCAGTGTGTGTGTGCACGTCAGTGTGTGTGTGCACGTCAGTGTGTGTGTGCACGTCAGTGTGTGTGCGCGTCAGTGTGTGTGTGCGCGTCAGTGTGTATGCGCGTCAGTCAGTGTGTGTGCGCATCAGTCAGTGTGTGTGTGCGCGTCAGTCAGTGTGTGTGCGCGTCAGTCAGTGTGTGTGTGCGTCAGTCAGTGTGTGTGTGCGTCAGTCAGTGTGTGTGTGTGTGTGTGTGCGTCAGTCAGTGTGTGTGCATCAGTCAATGTGTGTGTGTGCGTGTGTGTGTGTGTGTGTGTGTGTGCATGTGTGTGTGTGTGCGTCAGTCAGTGTGTGTGTGTGTGCGTCAGTCAGTGTATGTGTGTGTGTCAGTCAGTGGGTGTGTGTGTGTGTGTGCGTCAGTCAGTAGGTGTGTGTGTGTGCGTGTCAGTCAGTGTGTGTGTGCGCGTCAGTGTGTGTGTGTATGTGCGCGTGAGTCAGTGTGTGTGTGCGCGAGTCAGTGTGTGTGTGCACGTCAGTGTGTGTGTGCGCGTCAGTGTGTGTGTGCATCAGTCAGTGTGTGTGTGCATCAGTCAGTGTGTGTGTGTGCATCAGTCAGTGTGTGTGTGTGTGTGTGTGCGCGCATCAGACAGTGGGTGTGTGTGTGTGTGTGCATGCTAGTCAGTGTGTGCGTGTCAGTCAGTGTGTGCACATCAGTCAGTGTGTGTGTGTGTGTGTATGCGTCAGTGTGTGTGTGTGTGTGTGTGTGTGTGTGTGTGTGTGTGTGTGTGTGTGTGTGTGTGTGTGTGTGTGTGTGTGTGTGTGTGTGTGTGTGTGTGTGTGTGTGTGTGTGCGTCAGTCAGTGTGTGTGTGTGCGTCAGTCAGTGTGTGTGTGTGTGTGTGTGCGTCACTCAGTGTGTGTGTGTGCGTTCGTGTGTGTGTGTCAGTCAGTGGGTGTGGGTGTGTCATTCAGTGGGTGTGTGTGTGCGTCAGTCAGTAGGTGTGTGTAGGTGTGCGCGCGCCAGTCTGTGTGTGTGCATCAGTGTGTGTGTGCGCGTCAGTCAGTGTGTGTGTGTGCGTCAGTCAGTGTGTGTGCGTCAGTGTGTGAGTGTGCGTCAGTGTGTGTGTGTGCGTCAGTGTGTGTGCGTCAGTCAGTGTGTGTGCGTCAGTCAGTGTGTGTGTGTGCGTCAGTCAGTGTGTGTGTGTGCGTCAGTCAGTGTGTGTGTGTGCGAGTCAGTGTGTGTGTGCGCGTCAGTGTGTGTGTGCACGTCAGTGTGTGTGTGCACGTCAGTGTGTGTGCGCGTCAGTGTGTGTGTGCGCGTCAGTGTGTATGCGCGTCAGTCAGTGTGTGTGCGCATCAGTCAGTGTGTGTGTGCGCGTCAGTCAGTGTGTGTGCGCGTCAGTCAGTGTGTGTGTGCGTCAGTCAGTGTGTGTGTGCGTCAGTCAGTGTGTGTGTGTGTGTGTGTGTGCGTCAGTCAGTGTGTGTGCATCAGTCAATGTGTGTGTGTGCGTGTGTGTGTGTGTGTGTGTGTGTGTGTGTGTGTGTGTGCATGTGTGTGTGTGCGTCAGTCAGTGTGTGTGTGTGTGCGTCAGTCAGTGTATGTGTGTGTGCGTCAGTCAGTGTATGTGTGTGTGTCAGTCAGTGGGTGTGTGTGTGTGTGCGTCAGTCAGTAGGTGTGTGTGCGTGTCAGTCAGTGTGTGTGTGCGCGTCAGTGTGTGTGTGTATGTGCGCGTGAGTCAGTGTGTGTGTGCGCGAGTCAGTGTGTGTGTGCAAGTCAGTGTGTGTGTGTGCGTCAGTGTGTGTGTGCATCAGTCAGTGTGTGTGTGCGTCAGTCAGTGTGTGTGCGAGTCAGTGTGTGTGTGCGCGTCAGTGTGTGTGTGGGCGTCAGTGTGTGTGTGCGCGTCAGTGTGTGTGTGCACGTCAGTGTGTGTGTGTGTGTCAGTCAGTGTGTGTGTGCGCATCAGTGTGTGTGTATGTGCGCGTGAGTCAGTGTGTGTGTGCGCGAGTCAGTGTGTGTGTGCACGTCAGTGTGTGTGTGCGTCAGTGTGTGTGTGCGTCAGTAAGTGTGTGTGTGCGTCAGTCAGTGTGTGTGCGAGTCAGTGTGTGTGTGCGCGTCAGTGTGTGTGTGGGCGTCAGTGTGTGTGTGCGCGTCAGTGTGTGTGTGCGCATCAGTGTGTGTGTGTGCGTCAGTCAGTGTGTGTGTGTGCGTCAGTGTGTGCGCGTCAGTCAGTGTGTGTGTGCGCGTCAGTCAGTGTGTGTGCGCGCCAGTCAGTGTGTGTGCACGTCAGTCAGTGTGTGCGCGCATCAGTCAGTGTGTGTGCACGTCAGTCAGTGTGTGCGCGTCAGTGTGTGTGTGTGCATCAGTCAGTGTGTGTGTGCGCGTCAGTGTGTGTGCGCATCTGTCAGTGTGTGTGTGCGCGTCAGTCAGTGTGTGTGCACGTCAGTCAGTGTGTGTGCGCATCAGTCAGTGTGTGTGCGCGTCAGTCAGTGTGTGTGCGCGTCAGTCAGTGTGTGTGTGCGTCAGTCAGTGTGTGTGTGCGTCAGTCAGTGTGTGTGTGAGTCAGTCAGTGTGTGTGTGTGTGTGTGCGTCAGTCAGTGTGTGTGTGCGTCAGTCAGTGTGTGTGTGTGTGTGTGCGCGCGCATCAGACAGTGGGTGTGTGTGTGCACGCTAGTGAGTGTGTGCGCGTCAGTCAGTGTGTGCACATCAGTCAGTGTGTGTGTGTGTGTGTGCGTCACTGTGTGTGTGTGTGTGCGTCAGTGTGTGTGTGTGCGTCAGTGTGTGAGTGTGCGTCAGTGTGTGAGTGTGCGTCAGTGTGTATGTGCATCAGTGTGTGTGTGTGTGTCAGTGTGTGTGTGTGCGTCAGTCAGTGTGTGTGTGCGTCAGTCAGTGTGTTTGTGTGCGAGTCAGTGTGTGTGTGCGCGTCAGTGTGTGTGTGCGCGTCAGTGTGTGTGTGCGCGTCAGTGTGTATGCGCGTCAGTCAGTGTGTGTGCGCGTCAGTCAGTGTGTGTGTGCGCGTCAGTCAGTGTGTGTGTGCGTCAGTCAGTGTGTGTGTGTGTGTGTGCGTCAGTCAGTGTATGTGTGTGCATCAGTCAGTGTGTGTGTGTGTGTGCATCAGTCAGTGCGTGTGCGTCAGTCAGTGTATGTGTGTGTATCAGTCAGTGGGTGTGTGTGTGCGCGTCAGTCAGTAGGTGTGTGTATGTGTGCGCGCCAGTCTGTGTGTGCGCGTCAGTCTGTGTGTGTGTGTGCGTGCGTGCATCAGTCTGTCTGTATGGGAGGTACAGCAACCAGCTTTTACCTTCTTTATATACTGTAAATACCACTACACACGCAGTGACACTGATTTAAGTTGACGCATGCGCAACAATATCCTTGTTTCACAGTACACCAGCCATTACGAACGATATGGCAAATAGATGACTGTGTATACTCTCATTCACAAAACTATTCCACTGACTACCTACACCCATATAACAGAGCGTAAATACGTTTCTTTTCCATGTGGAAACACCTACCTGCTGTTTGAAATATTAACACTACTATACACTATAAGTCTGTAGTACTATCAGAGCCAAAAGCTTGTCCCGTTTTCAGCCTAACATATCGGTTGGTTGCGGCAAACAGACATCACAGTACCCATTAACTATCTAGTAAGTCAGATTACAATACATATAGAAACGAATTCTTACCTTTTCTGGATATGATATACACTACCAGGAACGCATGGTCATAGAATCGAATTGATGCATGCGCAATGGGATTCTCTTTTCATAGTAGATTCACTGCCATAATTGGTCTGTCATGAATGGGAGACAGATGACTGCACATATGTCCACCTACGAACTTTGTCACTGATAACACAGATTTATACAATGGAACACAAACATGTTCTGCCTGCATGTGGATACTACAGCCTGAACACTAATAAGTATAAAGACTGCTTAACACATGCGCCTCAAATATTATTGGTCACTCGTATGAACAGAAGTAACCAGATATACATCACCGATTTGATACATGGTTACTCTCTACCGTACTACCACATACACTGGTGTAACCTGGTCGCATGACTATGGGGTATATGAACTAACTCTTACTTACCGTGGCCCTATCTTGCACAGTAGAAAATATCTAGCAACGCAGCTGAACAGCACAATTATGAGGCATGCGCAGTGATATGTGATCAATATACAAAATTACCAGGCAGTAAACATTGTGGATTTACCATCAACCTTCTCCACATATCTGTGCTATTATTATTTTAATAGTAGGATTAAGAGATGCATTTTGACTAAACAAGTATTACTCACGTACAGTAATACTACTTTGAGCATAAACTGGACTATCTTGCTACCAGTATCTACAGGGTGACCATAGTAGAACACATAGACCGAATAGTGTCTATTTTTAATACTGTATATGATCACACAAAGAAAACATATACCGTTTTTAATACATATTTATTAATAAAAATAGTTATTATACACATTTTTTCACCCCTGACCACATTATTCTATAAAGGTCTGCAGTGCGCCTACAAAGGGATCTTTCTGTGTGCCTTCTTTGGTACATCTCCACGCCTATATTGACCCACTCACTAGGCAGCACGCCTCTACCATCAAGGGGTTAGAGCGAGGTCCCTCTCTATTGCTATCTATATATGTAGCCATGCTATAAAATGGTCTACAGTTTCCTCTCATGCTGGCAGTAAGCCTGGTAAGTTACAGGGTTGCCAGCATTAATCATGGAGGTTTGCCCTCATACCCTGGTGAGGTGTCAAATGCATGGAGGGGAGTGGCTGCATACTCTGAGTCCACCGTTAGTGACATCAGAGATGTGCCAGTTTCCTGAAGTATATAAGGCACAGCACTGCCAAAAGTTAGTAGTTGGATAAGGAGCAAGTCTGAGTTGAGACTTGGGAGTAAGGTGCTCACTAGTGCATTAACTAGTGGCCCATTTCAAGGTCAAGCAGCAGCCAGGCTAACAAGGCCTACACTGTGTCCAGGGACCTGGCACAGGGGTGAATCTCCCTAAGGCTAGAGGGGATCCCACTCCATTGGGAGGGCATACCTTTCAAAGGGAAGTACTGAGGAGAATGCACGGCTAAGCTGAAAGCTGTGAAGGGTAGCTGGCCCATACCACCATGCAAATAAAGATGACCTTGATTAAAGATACCCTCATGTGTGAGTCTGGAATTACTCTGCAGAGGTAGGCACCAAGAAGGAGTTCCTCATCAGAACCATCTCCTTGCGGATGCAGAGATCCTGATGAGGTGGAGGCGCTGCACTGGATATAGGTAGGACTCATGCACACTACCTCAGCTGCCTTTCTTTGTTGGCACTCCCCACACAACATAATACGGGAGACTCAGGAGTCCTGTTGCCAACAGGTGCACCACCAGACTCACCGGCGGTCACCGAGCGGAGTGCCTCTCCCTAAGTCGGGGCTGGATTCCTCCGACGAGGAACCCACAGTTCCTACCGCAGTAGTGACATGACAACCGGCGAACTACTGCAGCTGTACTGCCAGAAAGACGGCACCTACCTGTGTCATCAGTGAGCGGAATCGAGTATCGCCGGTACAGCGGCAGACGGAGAGGCAGAGTCCCACGACCGTGGTGACCAGCGGCTCTGATGGCAGCGGCAGATCCACCCCGAAGCAACGGAGCGGTAAGCGTAGTCCATGCTTTTACCTGGCTCCGAGGGTGGCAACGGCAGAGGAAGGGTGATGCCAGGCCCAAGCGGTGCCGCAAAGGAAAACAGAGCTACCGGATATCGTGGTGGAGGAAGAGGTCTCGCTTGGGGACCCAACCCAAGATGGCGGCGCGTCCAGTGCGATCAAGGACGTCCCTTCCGGTGGCCATGGCGGAGCCAACTGGAAGATGGCCGCGTCCTCCCGACCGAGCAGTGTTACTCGATCGCCTGGATCAAAGAAGAGCTGGCAGGCCCTGTGGAAGCCTGGGAGCAGTGAAACAGGAGAAGCGGAGAGCCCGTGCGGTGGCACCAAACCAGGTAGCTGTGAAGAGCGGGTCGTAGCCCTGCGGATGCCAACCGCTCGCCCCTATGGCCAACCCCCGGCCCTAGCTAAAGCCCCGACCCCTATCACCTTCTCCTATGGGTCATCCTCGAGCCCAGGGAAGTCTGGGGAGTCCCGGGTCACCTCCGATGAACGGACTGGGGAGAGCCTGGACTGTTTTACATCGGATGACGGGTCGGCGGGCGGGAGGTACTCTCGGCAAGTATCAGTGTCAAGTGACTGCCCAAGTGCCGTCAGCGTTACTATTGCAAGTAGGCCCAAGATGTTAGGGTCTCAATCCCGGTCGGCCGGTACATCCGGTATATCCTCAGGGGGGGAACTGGAGGAGGAAGAGGTAGTCGAGTCAGCTCCAGAAGAGATCAGGGAGACCCGGTGGTGGCACCCTTGTTTGAGGGATATGAGGCCTGGCTAGACCGCACCAGGTTCCTCTTAGAGCGAGACGGGGTGGTGGATTATTGGTGGGCCAAGGGGGAGTTTACTGAGGTGAGGCGGTCAGAGGCAATGCAGAACCGCTGGTATGATATTAGTCACGGGCTGATAGAACCGTTGGGTCCAAGTAAATTGGAAGATCCGGTGAAACCGGATGAACCCCTGTCATGAGTGTTGCCAGGGAAAGCGGGTAACTCTAAGTTAATCCGAACTAGCTGGGCTGAAAGGGCCATCGTGACAAAATATTAGAACTCACATGGGTTAGAGTATCCCTATGTCCCCGAACACCTCATGCAGGAGATAGAGGACCAGAGGGATGGATGGCTGAGGGAGACCATCGAACTGTACATGGTGAATAAAGGGGGCGCCATTACTGGGCGCAAGGCGGAGGAAAGAATCTCCCAACTGATAAGGGTGTGGAGTATAGGTCGTAGCATTTATATGCATAAGGCTGTATATAGACCCGAGAACGGCTTACCACGGGAATACAGTATAAATGTCACCGACATGGCTGGTCGGGAAATAAAGAAACCAGACCCCCGCCACTATTATTAGGAAGACAGGATAGCGAGGTCTGTTTCTAGCATAGTGTCACCTGCTGGTCAGTGAGCACTACGACAGTACTTATGGAAACTGATATGTTATGACTAATTATGTTTATATTTTACAGTGCTTCCTGGACAAAGGTACACCAAATTTAGGTCCCAGACGGGCCGTTGGGATTCACCAGGGGGAGAATGTAGCCAGGTTGTAAAATGGTCTACAGTTTCCTCTCATGCTGGCAGTAAGCCTGGTAAGTTACAGGGTTGCCAGCATTAATCATGGAGGTTTGCCCTCATACCCTGGTGAGGTGTCATATGCATGGAGGGGAGTGGCTGCATACACTGAGTCCACCGTTAGTGACATCAGAGATGTGCCAGTTTCCTGAAGTATATAAGGCACAGCACTGCCAAAAAATAGTAGTTGGATAAGGAGCAAGTCTGATTTGAGACTTGGGAGTAAGGGGCTCACTAGTACGTTAACTAGTGGCCCATTTCAAGGTCAAGCAGCAGCCAGGCTGACAAGGCCTACACTGTGTCCAGGGACCTGGCACAGGGGTGAATCTCCCTAAGGCTAGAGGGGATCCCACTCCATTGGGAGGGCATACCTTTCAAAGGGAAGTACTGAGGAGAATGCACGGCTAAGCTGAAAGCTGTGAAGGGCAGCTGGCCCATACCACCATGCAAATAAAGATGACCTTGATTAAAGATACCCTCATGTGTGAGTCTGGAATTACTCTGCAGAGGAAGGTACCAAGAAGGAGTTCCTCATCAGAACCATCTCCTTGCGGACGCAGAGATCCTGATGAGGTGGAGGCACTGCACTGGATATAGGTAGGACTCATGCACACTACCTCAACTGCCTGTCTGGGTTGGCACTCCCCACACAACATCATGCGGGAGACTCAGGAGTTCTGTTGCCAACAGGTGCACCACCAGACACGACCATGTAATGGGGACTGGTTAGACCACAGGGGCCAATGTGAGATTGGGTGGGTCAGCCAGGCCAGAAAATCCATTACATTTGTGCTGTGTTGGGATGGAACCCAGGGGTAGTCAGGGGAGCTGATGGAGTTGTCAGACAGCAGGGACGACCTTTTGAACCAGTTCGAGCTGAAGGACTCATCCCAGATTCCCAACAAGCGGAGGCTCAGGCCTCTTGTGAACATACTGGTATATGCACCACACCTGGTAACACATAGGTTTCCATCCACACACACTATATCTGTGATTGGGATAGAGGGAATACCCGTTACATTTGGAGGCGCTGCTGAGATAGAGACCTGGGGTGCCCTATTCTATTTTTGTGTCAAATTGTGCCAGTTAAGTCCCAACCATTTTTGTGCTCTCAAGCCATGAGATCCACAAATGTGCTTGGTGGACAAAAGTATCCCCGCGACATGTGGTAGTAGTAGGGAATGTTCCCACTAGTGTGGTGAAGTTGAAGGAATTGTGTGAGGCCATAAAGGGACTCCTGGGCCTAGACCAAAGGTCCAAAGGTGGAGGAGGATAGAGCAGAGGTACGACACCACTGAACAGTGGAGTAGACTATGGCTAGTGGCGGATCAGGAAATATGCTGGGAAAATGCCACTATGACTTTACATTTCCCAGAGGCACCACCAGAAGGCTACCCTCTTATATACGCAGAAAGCCCTAGTGAAATTAACAGAACTCTCTCATACAGTGAGTCACACCTAAAATGGCGTCTCCCGCCAAATCAGGACAGCACACGTGTTGCTGACTGCAAGCCTGCACTAAATTGTGTTGCAAAAATCTGCCCAGGACTGGCGGGAGAACCAGAGCTCCGCTCTCGCAATGTGAGTGACAGAGTGCAGAGCCCGGACCACTCAGTGATAGAGCGTGCCCCTCCTTTAAATTCCACCAGGGGGAGCAAGCACAGTGAACAGCAATCAGCAACTGCTGTTCCCACTAAAGAAAGTACAGAATGCAGAGAAACACACCCTCAGTTGTATGGAGTATGGCGATCAAAAGGAGGGAAAGTATCCTTGCTTGTGTGCCCGTGTCTACAAAATGACTTGAATCTGTCTGGTGGTATGGACTTTAACCACTTTAGGCTACCAATAGAATACCGGGTGGCAGTGGTGGATGGAGAGGGGTGCATAAGATGTGTTAGTAATCAGTGTGACTTCCCAGGTGGCAAACAGACCTGGGGTCCCAAATGTGTTTGCTGGGAGCACAGTTTCTGAAGCCAGTGCCTCTGTGTGCTACGGAACCCGCAGAGAAAGATGCGGCTAACCAACCTACCTCAACTATGGAGGGCCCGTGCGCCCTAACCGTGGTTCCACAGACGGAACCACAGATGACGGAATCAACGAAGGGTAAGGTGACTGCCTAGGAAGAATGGGGATCGCTACCACTGGTACCGCCGGAGCAGGACCGCTTCATGCCAATTGCCGCCAGTAAATGCGAGGCACCCCGACGCTGTTCCCCTGCGGAGGTGTCCCTACCCCCATCATTGTCTACTGATGACAGTAGCCAACCAGCCGTGGTGATGCGCCAGCCGGCGGATCACCCCAGTGAAGCTGAAGCATCTGCTGTGGGCCCGCTGCACATCGACATCCCTCGGCAGCAAGCGCTGGTGTGGCCGGAGCCGCGGAAGAGTCCCACGGCCGTGGCGTTTCCCAGTGTGTTGGAGGGACATCCGGAGACGGGACCGGAGGAAGAGGAACCCATCACAAGCCAGCGGAGTGGTGAGGAACCTCCTTACTCCCCACAGGCTCCGATGGAGGCGGCCGTGAAAAAGGCCCCAACGCTGAGTGTGGGCTGACCTGAGTGTGAGCCCATGCGCTCCAACCCAAATTGTCCAAGGACTGGGATCCAACGCTCCCGAGTTTCCAGAAAGTGAGTGGACTGTCCCAGAAGTGCCGGGGACAGGTCCCAAGACAGCCAAGGTGGGAACTGACAGCATCCCCGAGGACCTGTTGGCCACCGTGAATCACCACAGTGGTAAGGTATCAACCCTTTACCCCCTGCAGGATGCAACAGAGACATTGCTACTTGCTCACTTCCCAATGGAAGCCTCCCAAGTTCTTAGGGACAAGGACTGTGTTGTGAGTGATTCAGTGAAAATTGCCTCCTTTAAGCACAAAAAGGAGCGTTCCATTCACCATGTGGTGGACCGCGGAAAAGGTCAAGATCTCCTGGCCTACTGCATCCATGCCGCAGATGGCCAGGTAAAGGTCTGGCCAAGAGACATTATGCTATCCCTTCCACAAGGGGGAGGAAGCAGTATGGAACAGTGACTGTTGCACCTGACCATGAGTTTGCGGAGGCTCACAAAAGTCAAAGTGAGGTACCCCCACTTTATCAGTTAGGGGCACCCCACAATTGGTCTCAGCAAACAGCTAACACTCAGCTGGCCTCGGGTATTACTGTGTGTGATATGCCATGTATCAGTGATGTTAGAGTACATATGTTAAGTTATACCTATTATGCACTGCATTTTGATTGTGTAACTTTATGTTGTGATGCCCTCCAAGCGGGGACGTTGGTATTTCCACCAGGGGGAGAATATAGCCTTTTCCCCTCTGGCTCCCCAGACATTCGGTTCTCTCTCTCTTACCTGCGACAGCGTGAGGGCAGTTGCAGGCGTGATCGCGTCACCGGGGGCTCCCGGCGACATCAGCTACAGGGCGCCGCCATCTTGTGTGTGTTTGTGCATACGCGGAAGTTTGCGCGCGTGAAGTATAGCCTCAGATGCGATATGGCAGCCATAACAGGTAGTGAGAAGAGACGATCCATAGTCAGGGACATCCCCCAGTTCGCACATGCGCAGTTAGCAGCGGCGGCGGCCATTACACAGCACACACGCGGCCCCAATGTTAAAGAGAGCCACCAAGGACTACAATTCCCAGCAGCCTCTGGGGACTGCACTTTCACCCTGGTCACAGGCAGCCAGACAGCCAATAATGCTGACAGATTCTCATGCTGCAAAGTTGCAACAATGTTGTGTGAAGACAGGGATTGTCAGTTAGGAGCTGGGACACAGAGAGGGGAGGGTGTGGTTGTGCAGGGAGGAAAGTAGCCTCCTGCACTAGGCCAGAAGTCTCCCCTTAGGCCCCAGCTAGGCCCTACTCACCTCAGCTTGTGGTTACTACAGGGACTCCCCTTAGACTAGGGACAGGGTCCTGTAGAACCTAGACAAGTGAGGGTCCAGCCAGGAACCGTGACTATCCTGGCAAGTGCTGTGAAGGTAATACATCCTCTGCATTAGCAGAGATAAGAGACATTATAAAGGTGGATCACTCCATGGGGGAGCCACCCATCGTTGAGGCGGAGGCATCTTGGATCATCTCCTGGAGCAAGGGATTCCAAGCAAAGGTCATCTGCGCACCCAGTAGCAGGAACACCGGGCAGGTATTATCCAAGTCACCAAGTGCACCACCTATACTCTTAGTGGGCAGAACTGTTCCACACGTGGGTGGGGTTGTGGTACTCTTGGGACTTTGGGTACAAGGACTTTGGGGATACTGTGTAAGGAGGTTATAGCCCAGTTAGGGGCAAGGTTATAGCTGCCAGCTAGTGGCAGAGGGTGGCATATATATCGTTGTGCATACTGATGACGAAGCACTGTGAAAGTATGATAATCTGTGTTGTGTTGCTATACAATATGATGTGATGTGATGTTATTGTGTTATTTGCTCGTTCAGTAAACCTTTGAGCCATAACCCTGGTGTATGTGGTTTCTGGGTGGGTTCCTATGCTAGGCCCATTCTACATTCCTATAGAATCCTACATAGGTGGAGGCGCTGACCGACGAGAACATTACAGAGATTCACCCCAGGCTCTCACTAGCGGAGGCTCAGGCCTCCTGTGAGCCTGACAGGTATAACGCACCACACCAGGTAACATTAGGTTCCCCGCACACACACTATATGCGATTGGGTGGGAGGGGAATACCCGTTACATATATATATATATATATATATATATATATATATATATATATATATATAGAGGAGAAAGAGAAGAGAGCGCACGCCCCATAGTGTATAACTGTATATTTAATAAAGGAGGAGAAGGGGGGGGGAGAAATCTCACTCACAAGGGTAAGGAAGTTAAAAGCATGTCGTGAATTAATCACCACCATCCGGTATCTTTACTTGTCTTTGCTCATCTCTGATGTCAGTCTCTGGATAATGGACGATCCGTGGTCATCAGGATATTAAACAAGCGTGGATGAAGTAAACCGGCATAGGATTGGAGTCCTCAGAAGATCTCCTAGCTGTATGGCCTGTAGCTGTTACACACACGAACCGGCCTGTTCATGCGCAACGTGGTGACGTAATGTCCGTGACGTAATGCGTAATGACGCTCCCTGACGTGTTTCGTCACTCTCGGGTGACTTTTTCAAAGGGTGATGGGAAGGGGCTGAACTCGTGCAGTATATATACAAATTCATGTCCTAGCAACCCCTAAAAACAGCTGAACGGGATATTACTTTGACGAAGGCTTAATCAACAGTTAAAACCACGATAATGACTATATATACACAATAATAAAGAATTTATATGTGATCAGTGGACTTAATTGTTTTGTGGGTGTCGTAAAGGGGATAGACACTTAGTGATAGACCTTATATTGATTAAAGTGTCACTAAACTCAAGGAAATTGATATATTGATTGTATATATATTTTCTCTTAATAATTAGAACCATAAATCAATTGTATATATACTGTAGAAGTGTCTATGGTGGTTTCCAAAAATTGATGTGGATATTCAAAATGTCTATGCTGAAGGTTATAACAGAAACTCAATGTTTGGCAACATAACAATAACACAGAGTGATCATGATATACTGAAATTCTATATACTCATTACAACAAATTAATAAATAAAAGCCATTGATTGTAACATGAATTACAAGACATATAGTATTGACTAAATAACATTAATTACAAAACAAGGAGATAAATGGAGAGGTAGACAAACCAATTATTTAAAATCAAATACTTAGAACACAGTCAATAAGTTTACCCAATTTCATATCTGATCATATATGTATATGTGACAGATTCATATTAATATTATTTATGGGCAACTCTTTTCAAGGAGAGAGGGAGAGAATAATTAGTGTATGTGAACTAAAAGTGTATGTTCTTAATAAACTACTGTAATGTGTTAAATGTATGATATACGAAGTGTTAAAGTTATATATATATGTGAATAAAATAACATATATTCCCTTCTTAACTAATAAACTACTGACTGGAGACTATGCTATCAGATGTCCCTGAGAGATGTGCAAAACTTCATCAAAGACTTAGAAGTTTCTCACCAAGAAGCTAGCACGCTCAAACCAGAGCTGGAGCTCTCACGCCAGGAGGGCCACAGTCTAAACACAGAGCTGGGTATGTTGAAGGAAACCCATGAGAATGCCCTGAGGGATTTAGAGACTGTAAAGAAGGAGAATGTAAGTCTGACGCAGAAAAATTCAGACTTGACTGATCAAATCAGTAAAGGTGATAAGAAGCTCCACCAAGCAGGAAAAGTGGAAAAGCAATTGATCCAGGAAAAGCTAGAGGTGCAGGAAGCACTTCAGAATGCAGAGAGGATGCAACGTGTCTCCCTGCAGCAGCACACACAGGCAACACACTTATGGCAGAGCCAGCTGCAAGAGCTACATGCAAGTCTGCAAGCAGCCAAGGAGAAGCAGCGAGTGCTACAGGAATGGCTGAGTACCCAGTATGTCCCCACAGAACAGCATGAGGAACTGAGGACCACGCTGTAAGCCACAAAAGCATCGCTAGGGGCAGAGCTGGGTACTTTGAAGAAAACCAATGAAACGGTCCTAAGGGATATAGAGACTGTGAAAATGGAGAATATAAACCTGAAGGAAGAGGTTTTAAACTTGACTGGTCAGGTCAGTGATGGGACTGAGAAGCTTCACCAAGCGCAGAAAGTGAAGACACAATTGGCGCAAGAAAAAACTGAAGTACAGGCTGCTCTGCAGAATGCAGAGAAAATGCTGGAAAAAGAATGCCTCGCCCTGGAGCAGCTGAAGATCACATTGAGCGCCACAAGAGCATCGCTGGAGGCGGAGCTTAGAAGCCAGGTGACTCTGTGTAAGAGGGAACATGAGAAGGTCCAAAGACTGGAGCAAGAGCTGGAGAAGCAGAGAGGCAACTCCATCTCCATGAGTCAGTATGCCAAGGAGAAAGAAGCCTGGAAGACAGAAGCAACAGCGATACTGGCGACAAAAACTGCAGGGCTCCAAAAGATGAAGGAGGAGCTGACGCAAGCCCAGAGCAAGCACCAGGAAGAGGTGAGGGCCCTGAGAGGGGATTTTCAGGATCAAATTGAAGAGCTGCAAACGCAGGTTGCTGAGCACAAGATACAGCTCGCCGAGCGGGAGAAGGTGACCATACGACAGGTGGCTTGCCTGTCATTGCGCTATGAAACCGAGATGGCTGATACCCACAAGCTTCTGGACCACACGTCCAATGAGATGGCCCGACTGCAGCTAGAGCTGGACAAGGTCCGGGAGGAGCACTGGCAGTGGCAGGTCAGAAATAGAGCGAAAGAAACAGACTTAAGACTTGCGCTGAACCAGCTAGGAGATGTGGAATCGCGACTCGACGCCAAAGAAGATGAACTGGCAGCTGCTCTGAGTAAAAAAAGAAATGCAGAAGGACAGCTTCATGACCTGAGGAGGGATCTGGAGTCTGAGCGTGCTGGCCGCAAGATGGCAGAGAAATAAAAGCGTGACCTGGATGAGATACTCGAGGCTCTGAAGACTGAGCAGGATGCTACGTTGGACTCTAATGCTGCCCAGCAAGAGATTCCTCAGCTGAAGTTGGAGAAAGAGGTTACAACTTAAGACAGACCCTTGGGTCACAGAAGCAGTCCATGGGAAAAAGGGTGGTAGTGATAAAGCAATTGAGGCGCACCAGGAAGCGTGACTGCAATACCGTTGCAGTGTTACAGTCTACTTCTCACAAGGCACGGGATGGGAAGACCAAGGTGCTATGCAGTAGCACAGTAAGAAGCCAGTTGTACTATGGGACCCATAGTGGTTTCCTTGCAAGGAAGGCAGCCGCTGTGAAGAGACAGTCGAGAATGGGACTAAAGAGTGTCCATGTTTGTAAGATGAGAAAGACCTCACAGTTTGTTCAGCAACACTCCCAACGGAGTAAGTTAAGGGGACAAGAAAGACAGGCCCAAGCCTTCGAGTCTGCCGACTGTAAAAGAGAGGCATCATGGGGTGCACTTGGGGTTAAAAAGACCCCCACCCAATTTGAAACTCTAAAAATAAATTATGTGAAACCCAACACTGAAGGTATGCTGATGGAAAAAGGTCCAAAACCCATCACCGCTAAAGCGGAGTTGCTGTCTTCACAGGAAAAGGCCAAACAGTCACTGACAAGAGTATGCAATGAGCTGACCGAAGTCAAGGCTCTTCTACAGGGTGAAGGAGTCCCTGAACACAAGGAGATAGTGAGGTACCAGTCCTCAGGCCCAGATGGCCTGGTAATTACCCCAAAAAGAAATGCGTAAATTGGAAGGCAAAAAAAAAAAGGGGGGGGAGGGAAGGGCCGACGTCAGACATTTTCGGCAAAGATGCTGGTGCAAGGGAATGGTGCACGGGCCGCTCCACAGGACAATGTTTCGCTGGGGAGAGGGATATGTGACAGAGTCACTAACTCAGTATGCTGGAATAGTGAATGGAGAGACGCTGCAGCCAGTTCACAGAGTGTTAATCTCCTCAGACAGAAAGAAGCACACCTGCAGCCTAATTAAGCAGGAGGCCTGAGAGACTGCAGGTTTAAAAGCAGGAAGTGACACACACACAGAGAGCTTGTTTTTCCACAGGAAGGTGGAGAGAACTCTCCCGGCTGGGAAGCCGTTGCTGTTGCTCTGGTCCCCCAGTCCTGCGAGGAGCTAGGCTGCTGGGACCAGCTGGGACCCCAACCCAGGATAAAGATACAGATACAGATTGCTGCGAAGAGCTTGTTATTCCACAGGAAGGTGGAGAGAACTCTCCCGGCTAGGAAGCCGTTGCTGTTGCTCTGGTCCCCCAGTCCTGCGAGGAGCTAGGCTGCTGGGACCAGCTGGGACCCCAACCCAGGATAAAGATCAAGATTGCTGCGAGGCTGGACATAGCCTGCTCCCCGGAACCGTGTTCCTGTTTGCTACTGGAGAGGCAAAACAGATAAGACTTTATTCTTATACGTATCGTTATCCTTTGTGTAGCATGTTTTGGGCATGACCAGATTAGCTGGCTGTCCTGTTAGTAAGGGCTCAAGAAGTGAGTTAGTGTCCCTAACGGGACTAGGCTTTTATTTTCAAGAAAGTAGTTTCTTAAAGGGACAGTGCATCCGTACTTATTTTGGTTGTGGCTAATAAACCACTAGTGTTTAAAGTTTCCCATCGTGTCTAGCGTCTTATACTGACCCCGCCGCGAGGCCGTCCTGCCACTATATATATATATATATATATATATATATATATATAGATAGGTTCCTTACCGAGTAGATCCAGGATCCCAAGATCACGAGGCAAGAAGGAGACAGCACACTCAAAGGTACAAAAAGCAGCGTGTATTCAGTAGAAAAGCCGGCACATAAACCCGACATTTCGGTCCTTGACACAGGACGTGGTGGCTATAAGAGAAGCTACTCACGTTCAAAAAAATCTCAAAAACAACACACAGGTTAGATCACCAGTGATACAGATGCCTCTGATACACCCGAGAATGCATCAAGGGATCCTTTTTTAGGAGACAGCACTGGAATGGCGCTCAGACTACCGATACCAGACTCAGACGTGGGAGAAAGATCAGGCGAGGGGGCAGGAAGCAGAAGATATCTGGAACGGGATTCAAAGCGGGGGAGAGGACGCACAAGGAGGAGGTAATTTTTAATCTTTCCTCCCATCAACTTACTTCAGCTGAGCTAAGTGTCCTCCAGAAAGGCCTCTCATATGTGCCGACCAATTGTCAAAATCCATTTTACTGGGAAGTAGACTTATTTAAATTGGATCGACAACTACGTCTTAAAGACTTTTTTTCCAGGACTGAGACAGCACACTCCAACATCCTTCCATCTAACACGGCTATACATAAATTCAAGAACAAGAGTTATTTCGACCCAGTAGTCACTAATCACAGCATAACGACCTTTATGGGATTAGTAGGTAGTGACACTAGACATCATATCAAGAACCATAAGAGGAGTTTTTCCAATATGTCTGTTGAGGAAAAACAAGCCATCAAAACACTCCAGGTTAATGATGATATCATAATTAAACCTGCTGACAAAGGTGGGGGCATTGTGATTTTGAACTACATTGATTATAGGAATGAGATTATGAGACAACTTGGGGACCCTTATTACTACAAAAAACTTAATGGTGACCCTACAATGATCTATAAGCGTGAAATTGACTCCATTATCCAATTGGGAGTTAGCAACACATGGATTTCTGAAGAAATCGGATTCTTCCTAACACAGTGTCATCCAGTGATACCAGTTATTTATGTACTCCCAAAAGTACACAAATCTAGCCAGAATCCACCTGGTAGACCCATCATAGCAGCGATGGGGTCCTTGTGTCAACCCTTATCCCAGTACATTGATCACTTACTACAACCGTTGGTGGTCAATATGAGATCGTACATTAAAGACACTACAGATTTTATTAACCAGCTGGGTAAGATCACATTTGACACGTCTGATATGTTGCTGGTGACACTGGATGTCACCAGTCTTTACACGAATATCCCACACGTGGAAGGATTGGATGCCATTCGGGAGCATTATTCCATGATCACCAACCATGATGGTCCTCCCACAGAATATATTTTGCAGCTAGTAGATATCATTCTACATAAGAACTTCTTTCGTTTTGAACGTGATTTCTACCTACAGCTCACTGGGACGGCGATGGGATCAAATATGGCACCTTCGTATGCTAACCTGTTCATGAACAGCTACGAACAAGTACATATTCTAGGTGATGCCCCCCTTTCAACATACATTAAGCACTATGTACGCTATATCGACGATATCTTCCTCATTTGGGGAGGCTCAGAGGGAGAGCTTTCACAGTTTGTTACATACTTGAATCTGATTCCATCCACGATCCGTTTCACTGTCACTAAAAGCATGGACAGTATCACTTTCTTGGACACGATGATTTATAAAAAGGATGGCAAATTGGAGACTGCGATCTTCCAAAAACCCACTGATAAAAACTCCTTACTCTATGCCACCAGCCACCACTCTGAGCCACTCAAACGTGGCCTCCCTTATTCACAAATGCTGAGGGTCAAGCGTATCACCAGTGATCCCTCACTTGTTGAAGCCTCACTTTTCAAAATGGCCCAAAGGTTCATGGATCGGGGTTACCCTAGAACGGAGATTGATGCGGCCTTAAAAAGAGTTCAGGCCGTTAAGAGGGAATCTCTCCTTCTACCACGTACAGCCATTAATGGAGATCAATGCATCAACATCAGCAGTACCTACTCAACAGCTTCTAATTACATTAAGCGAAATATTCGCAAGAATTGGCATATCCTAAGCAATGATAATCAAATTGGCCAATTGTGCAAAGCACCGCCACGTATGTGTTATCATCGTGGTAGAAATCTTCGAGACGCATTGGTACAGGCTGATCCATCGAGCAAATATACACCGACTCCATCATGGCTTAGGAGGAAACCTGGCACGTATAAATGCCATGGCTGCATCAATTGCAGCTTCATGCAGACTGGACAATCATTCTCCCACCCACACAATGGGTATCCAATTCCCATCAAATCTTACATTAACTGTGAGACACGGTTTGTAGTTTATTTCATCAGATGTCCCTGTGGACTCTATTATATAGGGAAAACAAGCCGGATGTTTAAGGAAAGGATGGCCGTTCATAGGTCCACCATTAGAAAAGCTTGGTTGGATACTGACAACGGTGATGACCTACAACACCTTCCAGTGGCAAGACACTTCAGGCAATATAAGCATGGTTTATCCACAATGAAGTGTATGCCTATCCTACAAGCCAATACATCCTCACTTGGGGGTGATAGGAATAAGTTGCTGCTTCAACTGGAGGCCAAAATGATTTATGAACTAAGAACAATGTCACCACACGGTCTCAATGAAGATTTTCGCTTAGGATGCTTCATCTAATATGATAAAAAAACTCAACTTGACACTTGGGACATTTTTTGCACATTGTCTTTATTTTTATGCCATTTTTGCTTTTTGCTTTTGACTTTCTGTTTTTGTATTGGTGCATTATATTATCTTTGCAATTTTTTCTGCATTTTTTACACTTTTTGCATTTTTGTGGTTCTACCACATTAGCTCTTTGTTGGTTGTGTCTGTAATTTTTTGCAATTTTTTTCTATTTTTTTCTGTTTTGTTGCTTATTCTCCTTTCTATTGCCCTATCCACCTTATGTCCACTGTATTTAATAGTAATGCTTTATTAGTATGCCTCTGCTTTCATCTTGTGTCCAGTCCTCTGTCTTTCTGTCTCATTTTTATGCACTCACTCCCCATGTGTCTTGGGACTCCATGGTAACACTTCCCTTCCCTTCCCGTCCCTTTCATTTTGTTATTTTTCCCTCCTTAACTATGGTTACCTGATGTTATGACACCTGTTCTATATTTATGCTTTTTAAACTCATGCTAGCCATGCATGCGTTATCATGCTTGCTTTATTTACATTGCGATTGAAGTTGCTGTTTGTGTCTTTTTGACGCTTTAATTAGGTATGATATGCGATGCTTTGCCCATGTGTTAGGTTGCCTATTTGAGCCAGCACTGTGTGCACATTGGTCGCTTGCGTCTTTAAGGATATTTCTCTATAGCTCATTGCAGTTACGTACTGTATGCTGTGCATGCGCGCCATTGTTGTTTGGCAGTGGTGGTTAACTGGTTACGTTTGACGCCATCCGACATGGTGTTTCCCAGTGCTGACGCCGGTATTTGAATGTTAGTCTCTACAGCTGCTATTTCAATTATGTATTGTTAGGATATGTTCCACAGATATGCTCTGTTGACCTTTTTGTGCAAACTAACATACGCATTGAATGCCTGTGCCTTTTAGGTATTCCCTTATTTATTTAGTTGCGATGTACATTGCGCACGCGCGCCACTGCTACCTAAGGCAGTAATGATCAGCATGATATATGAGACGCCATCTGAGACCACTGTCGTTCAGTGCTGATGTCATAATTGATTAGCTAGTGCTCACTGTCTTACATCATGGTCTAGCCTATCAGGGATCTGTTTGTTAATGGGTGGTGGGTATATATGTTTGTCAGGTGTCATTATGTATTAGCACTCCCTTGAGAAAGGTCCTGTGTCAAGGACCGAAACGTCGGGTTTATGTGCCGGTTTTTCTACTGAATACACGCTGCTTTTTGTACCTTTGAGTGTGCTGTCTCCTTCTTGCCTTGTGATCTTGGGATCCTGGATCTACTCGGTAAGGAACCTATCTATACATTACCTGTATGGGACAAGCACCTTTTTACCACATATGTGTGTGCCATCTGTTTATTTTTTTTTATATATATATATATATCTGTAGTGGAGTGTATTGTGTGTGTATTTAATTACCCACTCACTCCACATTTCAATAACATACATATACATCTAAATTGTACACATTCACATATACACATTTGCTATAAAATGAGTGTTACAATTTTACATTATATACACGTGAAATGTATGGATAAATCACTGGAAAAAGTTTGAAACCTGCTATGCATGTCTGATTGTTTTCTCTTCACTGAATGTGCTGGGAAAGATCATGCTCGTGCACATTTACAAAGAGGGAGGGCAGGGCTCACAAAGGGATGTGCCAGGGTTTGTGACAGGACATGAAGGGGCTGTACCTTAGCAAATTGTTGCTATAGGAACAAACATGCTTGTTAAAATAGATTACAAGAAAATTGGTCCATCAAAGTTGTTGTTTTTCAAACAGAAAATGCTAAAAGTATTTTTTCTTAATACAGAACTGATTTTTTTTTTAAAAACGCACATGCAGGATATTGCTTGAACTGCAGCGTTAAGTGTGTTACAATGCTTTATTAATGTAGTATCCTCTGCTGCATGACTAATCTTGCTTTTGTGTTCTATAAACTGAGTTTTAAACATACGATTGATCAAACCTCAATGGTTAATACTGTATATGTATAATTTAAAAAAAAAATTAAGATTTTACTTTCTGTTTTATTTGCGGACAACAGGCACGGCAATGGGGAGCAATGTAGAACCATCTTATGCAAATCTTATCCCTGGGTTGCTCTTTGGAGAGTAGATAATTGTCCTATAAAGGTATTCCTTATACATTTTATTCACAGGGATACTTATGTTGCTGCCAACGCATTCTGGAGTCTGTTTTAACTTACAAGGTTAGTGGTGCTTTGGGTCATTAAAATATCACTATCTTCTTTGGCTATTGCTTAATAATATAAGAAGGAAGGAACAAGTGATAGATCAGTATTTCATATTACTATTTTTAAATCACAAAGTATATTCATTCACTGATGTAAGGGTGTGTAGAAAGATGGACTTATTCCCTGCTGACAACATCTTGTCTTCTTTGTCAAATACTACAAGTTGGCTGCAGAGCATCGGGAGGAGAGATGACTGCTGCTTAGTAATGACATCAACAACAGAGGATGCATGCGCAAATCCGTGATGATGTCAGACGTGAGAGGAAACATCGTGGGACTCGTGACGGGACCAGATTAAACAGGCACGAGACACCGGCAGGGGATCACAGGCACCTTGGACCTCAGAAATTGAAACGTCGCCTATGTTACTGACTGAATTTTAAAAAATTGAGGAAATCTGCAGCGCCCTGACGCGCTTTCTTATCAGCATTTATCGAGTTAAAAATTTATTTATAAAATATTCCACTCAAAAATTTTCTTTAATCATTTTATATCATTTATACTCATATTTACACATTACACAAAAACACTTCAATGTTTGTAAATAAACAATTTGTATTGTCAAACTAGCACATCACTGTATAATATGTATATATTCATGTTCTATGTATATCTATTATATTTAAGAAACATGTACACATCACATTACGATTGTCAGTCTTGTGAGCAAGTTTATATTGCCTGCATTGCAAATCTAACTCAAAACTTAATGTAACGGGTATTCCCCCACCCAATAGCATATGGTATGTGTGTGGAGGGAACCTAATGTTACCAGGTGTGGTGCTTTTACCTGTTAGGCTCACAGGGGGCCTTAGCCTCCGCCACGGGGAGCCTGTGGCACGTGTAATAATAGGAGTAACCTCGTAATCGGTGCAGGGCCTCCACCTGCGATGGCTCCCACCAGAGGGGGAGTGGTCCTCGCAGGACAATTTATATATATCACACACACAGCATGTAAAACAACCAATAACTTTACTGTAGCAACCGTACTTATTCATATATATATATATCAACAGGTGTCCCTCTCTAGAGGAAACACTATTACTGCGTCTCACAGGACGCTACCCCCTTTCACCGGGTGATCCCACTCCGTGTCCAGTAACCCCACACAATATGTCCTCCACCCTCAAGTGAGATAAATATATGTGTGACTGCGCAGCCACTATGTCTTGTATGAATAGATTGTATGGTTGGTGCACTTGAAGATTAGCTGCCAAACACTCCAGTGCCTGGACCTGCCAAGGAGCTTCACAAAGGATCTGGTGACAGCTGACCACAGGAACTACCATCCGGGGAGATCTCACCCGGATGGCTGCTGCAGCGACAACGAAGGTCTGAGCCCAGACCTCTGGATGGACGCGCAGCGTCCGCTGTGTCCCTAACTGACTCTGGATAATAAGGGGCAGGGTCCCTAACCTGGGGCTTGTCCCTGAAACACTCAAAGCTACTGGTGACTCAGGGATATCTGGGGCCTAGGGGGATGCTGGCCTAGTGCAGGGAGTCACTGACTCCTGCACCCTACCTCCTTCCCCTAGCTGCTCCTAACACCAACTGACTAACGTGCTCCAAGCCCGCGAAATGTATCTAATCTCCCCTGCAGGGAGATGCTGTAGCCCTATTGGCTCCCTGGGGTCATGTGGGGTGCTCCTAGGCTCATGGGATATGTAGTCCCTTTTCTAGAGCCCTCTCTCTATTGGCCAGCGTTCGCGTGGTCTATCAGCGCATGCGCGAAGTTGCGCAACATGGCGGCGCCCTGCTTGGGAGCCGCCGGGGACCTCCGGAGCACCGGGGTGCTCCCTGCTCGGCCCCCACCCTCCAGAAGTGCCGGCAGGTCTATCGAGTGACCCCCGGCAGCGGAGGTTTGAGGAGGGGGGGTCGCGGCACAAAATCGGGACCTGGCTACATCCTCCCCGTGGTAAAAAACCCCAACATCCTCACTTGGGATACATAACTCAACCATGTACAGAAATGATATAATAAAAATGCAGTTCGATCATATAACTTAGCACATTCGCATTGACTTTATACGATGTTGCATAATTCTGTGAGCATCACAATCACAGATTGGATTTTGCTCCGAGACCACTGCTGAGCCTCATAATAGGGTGCCCCAATTTGATCATAGGTTTCCCGATTTGGAGGGTACCTGACTCTTTGGCTCATTCGGAGCTGTTCTTCTGCAACTCCCTCGGGGGAGTAATAAACACAGTCCTGAGGCTCAGCCTCTTCCCTTGAGGGGAGAATTGTCTCTGGACAGTTTCTGTTTGGCACAAAGCACGGGCTCTGTGGATCTAAAGGCTGGCCTGTTGGGGCCACCTTAGTAGGCGTTGGCCTAAGGGGCCCTTTACCCGTAGCTCCTTCGGGAGATGCCCCTTCTGTGGAGTAGTCCCTTTGAGAGGGTCCTTCCATAGGGTCTTCAGGAGTTTCAGAGTAGGTTTCGTTATTGAGAATCTCTTGACCCATCTCTGATAAGTCGGACTCACTGTTGAGCGGTGTGGCCCGTATTTCTGCTTCCTCATCTCCCACTTGTGGAATGGGGAGAAGATGGTTACGGTGCCATACCTTTACCCGGCCTTCAGTGTCTTTGATGCGATAGACCGGGATGCCAGGCATCTGAGATTCTATTTCACATACCCCGTCTCTCCATCGGTCGGCCAATTTGTGTTTTCCTGGGTCTCCCAGATTTCGAAGCAACACAGCGTCTCCAGGACGAAGCTCCCGATATTTGACCTTATGGTCATATCGCCTTTTATTGCCAGCATTCAGCTTAGCTGTAGATTTCTCAGCCTGTTGGTACGCCTGTTGCAAGCTGTCTTTGAGTCGTTGCACGTATTTGAAATGGGTAGCGTTGTGTATCCCATCCGTCGATACGTGAAGGCGTACATCTACTGGCAGTCCCGCCTCTTGTCTGAACATGAGGAAGTAGGGCGAGAATCCAGTCGACTCGTCTCGGGTACAGTTGTACGTGTGAACCAAGGCCTCTACATGTCGACTCCATTCAGTCTTCTGAGCACTCTGTAGAGTTCCGAGCATGTCCAGTAAGGTTCGATTAAATCGCTCGGGCAACGCATCTCCCTCGGGATGGTACGGTGTTGTAGGTGATTTAGCGATGTTCAGCATTATGAGCAGTTCTCGGATTAGAGTGCTCTCAAAATCCCGACCTTGATCGGAGTGAAGGCGGTTTGGAAGACCGTAGTGCACGAAGTACTTCTCCCATAATATTTTTGTCACCGTGATAGCTTTCTGGTCTTTAGTGGGGAAGGTCTAGGCATACCGGGTGTAATGGTCCGTGATGACCAGCACGTTGCATATTCCTCGGCTATCAGGTCCAATGCACAGAAAGTCCATACACACATGATCCATGGGGCCAGAACTCTTCAGATGGCCCATGGGTGCTGCTCTGGTGGGCAGGGTCTTGCGTTTTATACACCGAGTACAACGGCGACAATGTTCTACGGCCTCTCGCATCTTGGGCCAGAAAAAGCGGTCTCGGATCAACCCAAAGTTCTTCTCCACACCAAGATGTCCATGTTCATCATGTAGGGACTTTAATACCATGTATTGCAAGTTCTTAGGGAGGACTAGTTGTCGTCTATCCGGGTGGTTGTGGTATTACAGCACCCGATAGAGTAAGCAGTTATCGATTTCGAATTTGTCCACTTCCCGCATGAGCAAGGCAACCAAGTCGTTGGGAGCACGCTGTAGAAGGGCTGGATTCTTCTTTTTAATGGCTTGCCTAATGATATTAATGACAGGATCTCGTATTTGGTAGTCTACCAGATCTTTCCACCGTAGAACTTTGTCATGAGTTATGTTCATCCCTTTTGGATCGCAGTAGGCGGCTGGGACAGCCTGCGACTGGCATCCCAAAGAATCCGCAACCCGTAATTCTGAGAAGGCCACTTGATTATTTACGATGGCGGCAGTGCTACACATAGCTCGCACCCCTGGTCCTGGGAGTTCTTCCCATTCCTCATCATCTTGAGTAGCACTTAGCCCTGGCCGCCTGGAGAGGGCGTCAGCCCCGACATTCAAGGGTCCCGGCTTATACTTCAGGGAGAATCGGTAATTGTTCACAGCTGCCAGCCATCAGTTTCCTGCTGCATCCAATTTGGCCGAGGTATTGATGTACGTGAGGGGATTGTTATCCGTCCTTACCTCAAACGTAACACTGTAAAGGTAATCGTGGAGCTTCAAGGTGATCGCCCACTTGAGAGCCAGGAACTCCAACTTGTGGACGGGGTATTTCTGTTCACTGGGTGTCAGACTGTGGCTGATGTAGGCTACAGGCCGAAGGCCCTCGGGGTGCTTCTGGTGCAGGACGGCACCCAGTCCATTGAGACTGGCATCCACATGCAGAACATATGGTTGTTCGGGATCAGCATACGCAAGCATCGGCGCTTCGGTCAGACACTTCTTCAATTTCAGAAAGGCCTGTTCACACTCAGACGTCCATTTATCACCAAACGGTTGGCGGGCCGATACGGCCTTCCTCCCTGTATCTTCAGGTTTATATTCAACAGATTGTTCAGGGGGTTAGCTCTACTAGAGTACCCTTCCACGAAGCGATGGTAATACCCACAGAACCCCAGGAAGGATCGTAGTTCCGAGACGTTCTCAGGACGCGGACAGTGCACGACCGCTTCTACTTTGGCTGCGTCGGTGGCGATTCCTTGAGCAGACACGATGTACCCCACGTAGGTCACCGAGGTGTGACAAAACCGGCATTTGTCTAGGGACAATTTCAATCCTTCCTTCCCAAGACGGTCTATCACTTTAAGCAGCCTCACTTCGTGCTCTTCCAGGGTCCTTCCGAAGACAATGATATCATCCAGATAGACGAGACACTCCCGAGGGTTCATGTACCCGATAGTCTTCTCCATCAGTCTTTGGAAGGTAGCAGGGGCCCCACATATACCTTGGGGCATACATGTAAATTGGTAGAACCCCAGGGGGCAGACGAAGGCTGTTTTCTCCTTATCCTCTGCATTCATGGGTACCTGATAGTACCCGGATCGTAGATCGAGCACGCTGAACCATTGGCTTCCGTTCAGAGCATTCAGGATCTCTTCAATGCGAGGAAGGTTGTACTGGTTCGGTATCATATGATTGTTCAGGGTTCGATAGTCGACACACAGTCGTATGGATCCGTTCTTTTTCCTCACCACCACTATGGGAGGGGTAAGGGCTCTGAGACTCCTTCAAAATTCCAGCGGTCTCCATTTCTTGCAAGACGTTCCTCATATCGTCCACATCACTAGGTGCAATGCGACGAGAGCGTTCCCGGAACGGAGTGACATTACTCAGTCTAATGGCATGTTGAGCGCTGCGACTGCACCCCACATCCATCTCACTCGTGGAGAACACCGTCCGTCGTTTATTCAACTGGCTTGTCAGCTGCTCTTTCCACTTAGTGGGCAATGTCGACTCGCCGAAGTTGAAGTCCAGATCGACTAACCGCTCATTCGTTGCCGCCGCATTCACCTGGGGCGTTGTGTCCACAGGGCTGACCGGATATATGCAACCCAGAATCTGTCCGGCATCAAGTTCCATCGGGAATGGGGAGATGTTCTGCTCATATACGTAAGTTCGTAGAGGGATTTTAGTCGTCCACTCCCTCACTTCGGGTAGTACCCTATACCCTCTCTGAACTTCTTCCTCAGGGGTACTCTCCAGAGAGAAGAGCTGATCGTTCTCATCTCGCTCGGGATAACAGCACCAGACGGCCATTCGTTGCACTCCCCCTGGTAATATGGTCGTCAGTCCGCGTTGACTATTGTAGAGATCCCCGTGATGCTCCAAGGCATATAACCGGTTGCACTCCTCTCGTAGGACTGGGTCTAGGAGAGAATTGGCCAGCGGCAACTCGTTGGTCTCTTTCAGGTATGCTCTGATTACAGCTTGTACTATATCAGTATTGGTTCCCAAGATGATCGGATACTTGCACTGGTCTTGGGGCTCCGGGCATACCATTGCCGCTACATGCATGGGGTGTTTCTTGCCGGTGTTCAGTTGGAGTATTTCCAGTTGAACCCTTACAATCCCATTGATGGGGTAGTCTTCATTACTTAACCCCCTAACCTTCATATGTTCGGCCGACCGCAGGGGGCAGTGTCTAAGGTGCTTTTCATAAAACTTGCGGTATATAATGGTCACTTGTGATCCTGTGTCCAGTAGGGCCGATGCATAGATCCCTTCCAGTACAACAGGCACGATGGCCGTGGGGCCTACTTGACTGTAAGCTTCCCTTGGTGAGGCGTCATCACTGGGGCCGTAGTCAGAAGGGGCATCTTCGGTTCCAGGAGGGGGTTCTGGATCAGACTCTGCCATTTGTACGCGGCAGACCATTGACCGGGCTGAGTTTCCTCTATCGGGAGGTTTTTCCTCTGGAGGATCCTCCCTCTCCGGACAGTTACTGGAGAAGTGGCCCTTCTTACCGTAGTGATAGCACACAACCTCACGGCGTTCTGGACGAACCTTGGACGGGGAAGGTGGTCGGTCGGAGGGTTTTGGTTTGTACCCCTTGGACGGGGCGGCAGACTCTTCCTTCTTCTCCATATAGCCCTTTCCCTTTGAGACGGAGGGGCTCTTGGATTTTGCGGTAGAGTGTAACAAAGCATGTGCCTCCTGAATTTTCACCTGTGCGCAACAATCTGGTGAACGTAGGAGGACTCCCTTCCATTATTTTGCTACGGAGCATATTGGCTATGGGGTGAGTGGGACTTGATCCCCGCAGGTACTGCTTGCGAAGCGCCTCATCCATCCCAGAGGTGGGAATCAACTTACGATTGAGTAGGATTTCCAAGACCAGTTGCAGGCGGTGTATAAAGGCCGACAAGTCCTCCCCCTCCTTCTGATAGAGTTTATAGTATTTCATCCAGATTGCTCCTTCATCTTCTACGAGTCCGTACGCTTCCAGCAGGAATTTCACCATCTCCAACACTGTCAACTCTGGACGTTGGTCCCTGTGGATGGTTACAATGGTAGAAGCGGGAGGCCTGAGACACTCCATGATCCGCTGCCTTTTTACTGTGTCAGTGCATGACCATTCCTCTACGACTTGTAATGCATTCTCCCTCCAAGGGTCTATCCCTTCCTCCCCCTGTGGTGGTGGGAATACCCCCGAGAAGGCTTCGAGTTTCCGGTAGCTTTGGGACTGGGAGGCCATGGTGATGGCTTCTACGAATTGGGGTAGCGTCACCCCCAATGCGGAAACTTCATTAGTTACCCTACTGTCTCTGATAGCCCGGGAGTTCACCTCACAGGGGGGCGGGAGCTGGTGAAGAGGGCAAACTGTCAACCCAACTAGTGGCTCCCGTGAGAGCGCTGGGAGTAAAGGAGACTTTGGGTGGGGAACAGTCGACCCGGTTTGGGGTACTTGACACTGGTGAAGTTGGCGTCCAAGTACTGGGGCCCTTGCTAAAAACATTTCCCGTATTACTGGTAAATCCGAGTATATAAGGGGGTATCCTTCTGGCGGGCACTCGGGGGCTACTAGAGTGTTCGGTGCCGTTTCTTGGCATATGTCCCACCCCACAGTGAATAGTATGGCGCTCCAATAAAAAGTACAGTCGAACACCCTGCCCCGGTACCATACTTTATCTAGCCCTAGGAGCTTCCTCAGCGAGTCCCGGATGTCAGTTTCCACCACTAACGCTGGAACGTTCCCTACGGCCACGACGTAACTAGGTGGTTCTCGGAAGGAGGTGGCCCAAGCATGGACCTCTTGACTTGAGGGAATTACCATGTTGCTGATCTCTTATGATACTGATTTGAATAGGGCACCCCAGGTCTGAAATCTCAGCAGCACCTCCAAATGTAACGGGTATTCCCCCACCCAATAGCATATGGTATGTGTGTGCAGGGAACCTAATGTTACCAGGTGTGGTGCTTTACCTGTTAGGCTAACAGGGGGCCTAAGCCTCCGCCACGGGGAGCCTGTGGCACGTGTAATAATAGGAGTAACCTCGTATTCGGTGCAGCGCCTCCACCTGCGATGGCTCCCACCAGAGGGGGTTGTGGTCCTCGCAGGACAATTTATATATATCACACACACAGCATGTAAAACAACCAATAACTTTACTGTAGCAACCATACTTATTCTCATATATATATATATATATATATATATATATATATATATATATATATATATATATAAATATATATATATATATATATATATATATATCAAGGAGATATGGTATGTGTGGTGCTCAGAATCAGACCGGTAACTTCTGTAACATAATTGTAATTGAGACCATAGGCTTGGTGGTCTGGCGACGACGGAGTGCCCCTCAATAAAGCAATAATGCGTAATAACTGTAGGGGAAGTGACAAGTGGAGTCAGTTGGGACAGCCACTGTGATGTACACAATAATCACCCTAACAGTATATAAAGGAAGGAACTGTGTCCATTGAATAGCAGGGTTTAGATAAGGCACATTGGCACTTTACCTGCGCATCCGGGGGGGCACTCTCAGAATCAGTAGCGTGCAATCCATCAGATAGGAAGTCCAGGAGGGTAGTTGGTGTAGATAGAGCACAGCTGCAGACGCCCTGCAATGTGAAGCAGGGAAAACAAAACCAGGCCACTCCGCAGTAGTATTATCAAAAAGTGTATTAAGCCAGCAAACACATACAGGGAACCAAAATAGAACAAATAGAACGCACCTACGCGTTTCGTACAATAGTACTTTATCAAGGTATATATATATATATCAACAGGTGTCCCTTTCTAGAGGAAACACTACTACTGCGTCTCGCAGGATGCTACCCCCTATCACCGGGTGATCCCACCCCGTGTCCAGTAACCCCACACAATATGTCCTCCACCCTCAAGTGATATAAATATATGTGTGACTGCGCAGCCACTATGTCTTGTATGAATAGATGGTATGGTTGGTGCACTTGAAGATTACCTGCCGAGCACTCAAGTGCCCGGGCCTGCCAAGGAACTTCACAAAGGATCCGATGACAGCTGACCACAGGAACTACCGTCCGTGGCGATCCCACCCGGATAGCTGCTGCAGCGACAACGAAGGTCTGAGCCCAGACCTCTGGATGGACATGCAGCGTCTGCTGTGTCCCTAACTGACTCTGGATAATAAGGGGCAGGGTCCCTAACCTGGGGCCTGTCCCTGAAACACTCAAAGCTACTGGTGACTCAGGGCTATCTGGGGCCTAGGGTGCTGCTGGCCTAGTGCAGGGAGTCACTGACTCCTGCACCCTACCTCCTTCCCCTAGCTGTTCCTGACTCCGACTGACTAACGTGCTCCAAGCCCGCGAAATGTATCCAATCTCCCCTGCAGGGAGATGCTGTAGCCCTATTGGCTCCCTGGGGGTCATGTGGGGTGCTCCTAGGCTCATGGGATATGTAGTCCCTTTTCTAGAGCCCTCTCTCTATTGGCCAGCGTTCGCGTGGTCTATCAGCGCATGCGCAATGTCCCTGGCTGGCCGCCGCATGCGGGGACTCACTGCGCATGCGTGAAGTTGCGCAACATAGCGGCGCCCTGCTCGGGAGCCGCCGGGGACCTCCGGAGCACCGGAGTGCTCCCTGCTCGGCCCCCACCCTCCAGAAGTGCCGGCGGGTCTATCGAGTGACCCCCGGCAGCGGAGGTCTGAGGAGGGGGGGTCACGGCACAAAAATGGGACCTGGCTATATTAACTACATATATTATGACATACACACACAGTCGTCATTTTGTGCAGGAATCAAACCAATGGTTTCAAGATACATTACCCATTGGGGGCCTTTATTGTAGCAGTAAATAAGAGCACTACACTTACAGTACATGTAACACCTCAACCGCCCCCCCCCTTTAAGGGAGATCTTATGGTAAATAGAGTGTTCGTGTGTTGTGGTGCATACGCATTGGCTCTCAGGAGGTCTGAGGTCCCTGAGGGTAGTCCTTCACCCCTTTACACCCTGATGGAATAAGGCCTAATCACGCCCACTCCCACTGGAACTCTCTTTGAACTCTCTCTTCGATTCTCTCAGAAGACACTAAATTTGGGTAGGAAGCCATATTTTATACCTGGGGAGGGGTTAGTAACCCGGCCCCAAAACTGTGTTTTAGATGGTTTAAGAGGTTTAAGATGATGTACAGGTGTCACACCATACTGCATGAGACCCATTAACACTCCCCCTCCCCCCCAGACATGATGCTCCCTACTGCCATTAGACCTGCACCTGTACATGGCAACAAATTATCCAGTGATCCATGGAACTCACATGCTGGCTCATGTGAGAGGGATGTAACCCTAACATTGTCTGCACCTTACCAGGACTTCCATGCTAGGGCCAGAAGGCATATAGCCAGGGCACATGGCTACACATATTTTAAAATATTTGCAAAAGTAACAAGACATTAATATGACAATATTCACAAATCCCCACCAATATAGGTCATCAACTAACTTATGTCTGTAATTTAAGTGTGCTTAATTATACGAGAAATTTATGGGGCTTAGTACACTTGTAAAATGGCCGGTCTAGTTTAATACATATAATAATGACGTTGGTGAACAATGCATCAGGAGGATGAAGTACCTGTAGGTCCATAAGGCAAGTCACACTCTGAAATTACCTTCCTGCATCAAAACAGAACGTATCATTATTCTATGACGTACACATACATCACATCTCTCTTTCTCCCTCTCCCTTTGGCCATCATCTTTGTCCTCTATACCCTCTTTCTCTTTATTCCCCAGTGTCTCCTCCAACTTCCTTATTTCTCCAATTATGGTGATGATTTGGTAATGTGCAGCAGCTTCTCTGTATTCGTATGTGAGGCCTTCTACATATGTGTAGTCAAGTTCATCTTGTTTATTTGTGTGACTTTCTGAAAATAGCCAGTTTGTGTTGCTTATATAATAGTTTTACTATATCTAAAGCTTGCTAATACTCTCCCTGTAAGAGACGTGTTCAGAGGTACGCAATGGAGACCGTTTAAAGTGAAACTTAATTAGGCTTTATTGCGCCTGTCCTTTTAACATAGCAAAAGCATTCAAAATAAGCCAAAGAAAAACCTGCTCTGTTTTGGAGACTATCTACACATGTTGTCCAGCCCTCTCTAACTGGGTGGTTAGCTAAGCTAATTACCAGCTCCAAATATATATATACATATATACAGATATATAACAGTCCCATAAGAAAGTCTTATCTATATCTTGTAGCTGTAGGGGAAGTCCTCTGCTCTCCTTGTGTGCTATAGCAATATCAGGATCCAGGTTTAGAAAGCTGTTCCCCTTTGTCTTGCTATCAGCCTGCAGTCTCTTTGCAGCTCAAGACAGCTGTCCTTGCTTGGTTCAGCCCCCAATTGTGAGACTAAGGAATCCTCTGGTCTGTCTTTCCTGTGTCAGCTCCAATTGTGAGCTCAGGAATCCTCTGTCTGTCTTTCCTGGGTCAACTCCAATTGTGAGCTCAGGCATCCTCCCTTCCTGTCTCTCAGAACAGGCTTTTTCTGACAGAGTTCTGATTAGGCAGGTGGGGTGGTTGATTGCAGGTGTGCAATTAACCAGCACACTGCTGGATTCGAGGCAAGATTCTTAACAGGGATAAGTCCCTGTTACACTCCCTTTGTGAGTGCGTCCTGCCTTAGGCCAGGGCCATGATCAAAAAGACCGTGCTGAGCCACGCTTAGGGGAAACATAATCCCTAATGAGCACGGCTTTAGACGGCGCTTCTGCATGCTTATACAGGTGTGCGGAGGCATGTGGAATTGCAGCCGACAGCACAATTTTCCTGCTGAGGGAAGCGCAGGGCCGGTCACGTGACCGCCAATAGCCAATGGCCATGATGTCGGCGCCATGACGTGGCGTGCTAGCCCTGCCTCCTGTCCCGCCTCCTGCCCGGCTCCCACCCAGCTCACAAGCGCGCACGCTGACGCTCATGCAGGGACACAAAAAAGCTCCTGCTTGAGCAGGAGAGCATGAGCGTCAGCGCTGCTCAGCGCTGTTAATGACACCATGTCCGAAGCCTTAGTCTCCACCTGACTTGGAATTTTCTTTTTACCACAGACTTTGGTAATATCCATTTTTGATTCAAGGACACAGGTCTTAAGTATTGCCACAATTACAGTATGTAGATTATTGTGGCACTATACTTTATTTCATACACGTGTTTTATATATTTGTTCCTTCACTCAGACACTGGGGAGAACTTGTTTTTTGCCCTGTAAAACGCTCTTTAGTTTTATTTGTTTAATTTTCCCAGATAGATTTTAGAATTTGTATACATTATGGGGTGTCTAAAGGCTGTTCAAGATAAGTTGCAGTAAGGGTAGGGCTTGTCACTGTTTTTTTTTTTTTTTTTTTTTTTTTAATAAAAATTAATCTTAATAAAGTGCCCAGATGTCAACATCCTCATTTAACCCCTTAGGGGACATACAGTAGTATCTAACTTGTGTATCCAATATGTCTCCTTAGATGATAGTGTTTTAACTCTGTCCCCACCTCTTCAATTTACAGGAATAAACTGAATCCCCTTAAAAGTGAGACTGGACGGATCTTTGTTGTGGTGTAATAAAAAGTGTCTGGAAACACTGTTTTTTCAAAACCGTTTTTTATATTTCTGACGTGTTCCTGGATACGAACTTTAAGGCTGCGTTTGGTTCTGCCTACATACTGATATCCACACACACATTCCAATAAGTAAACAATGTGTGTAGATGTACATAAAATAAAGTCATCAATATTAAAAACTTCTTGTGTGTTTTTAGAATTAAATGTATTTTTGTCAGGATGTTGGTACTTACAAATACTACACTTACCACAAATATAATTGCCTTTTGGTTTAGGCCCTAACCAGTTCTTTTGTACTGTAGTGTTATTACTTAAAAAAACATCACTAGGTGCTAGCAAATTTTTAATGTTTTTGGCTCTCCTATAGATAAACCGTGGTTTAGTGTCTAGATGTGATCCCAATATGGGATCATTGCACAAAATACCCTAGTGTTTCTAAAAAACTTTTTCGATGTCCCTATGTACAGAATTATAATCCGTAATGAAGGCCACATTTAAAATTTTATTTTTCATTATTGGGCCTATTTTATTTCTTGTCTTGGTTCTATTTTGAATTAACATATCTTTACGATCCATGTTACGTACCCTTATAATCTCTCTTTCGAGAAGTTCCTTAGGGTATCCCCGCTCTCTGAATCTCAAAAATAGTTTATTAGCCTGCTTGTCAAAAACCTCTAAACTACTGCAGTTACTGCACCGACACACTTTATTCGAGCAAATACCCAGTATGTACCTGGCAGATACCTGGAATGCGCCGCTCCTCACCTCTGACAAGCCCCGTTGCGTTTGCCTTCCCAGCCTGGGTTCATGCCTGGCTGATGGGCGGCTGATCTGTTAAATGATAATGATTAGGATTTAATAGGCTGCAATGCTTCGCGTGTCTACCAGATGGCATAAATTCATGAATTGTAATGCAGTATATATATATATACTGTGCAGTATTGCAGCCAGCGGGAATAAAATGCTTCAATCCCTGCTTGGAAAATACCTCAATGCACTCGGGCAGAAAACAGTCACAAACCTCAATACACCCGGGTATACCCGAATTCGTGGGACTAGCCGAGCTCGAATAAAGTGTGTCGCCAGTGTACGTCTGAGTCTGACAAATTGCCCTCCTGGTATATTTTTTATCCATGTTCATATTTACTATTCGCCATCAGCAAATTGTTAGTATCCACCTCCTTAAAGAAGGTTTCAGTCTCCACAGTGCCATCCGCTCTGGAAGTAAGTCTTAAATCCAGAAAATCTATCTGGGTGGCATCCACCTTATGTGTAAACTCAAGGTTGAAATCATTCCTATTCAGGTTATCTACAAATGCACTGGCCGATGCATAATCACCGTCCCACACGCACAGGATGTCGTCTATGTAGCGTTTCCACACAATGACATTCCTGTGGTAGGGTGCCTCGGGCACAATGAACTGAGACTCCCACTTACCCACATACAGGTTTGCGAAACTGGGGGCAAACCTAGTACCCATTGCAGTTCCGCAAACCTGCAGGTAGAAAGTGGAAAGAAACAGAAAATAATTATGTTTCAATATGAAACTAATAGACTCGAGAATAAATTTCCTATTTAATGGGTGCATTGTGGGGTCTACTTCCAAAAAGGAGTTGACTGCATCCAACCCTTTCTGATGGGTATATTTGTATAGAGGGATTTTATGTCACATGCAATCCATACATATGAACTCTTCCATTTGAAATCTTTAAATAAATTTAAAACTGCAGTAGAATCCTTCAAATAAGAGGTTAATTCACCAACATACGGTTGGAGAAAAAAATCCACGTATTGACTAAGATTGGCTGTCATAGATTGTATACCTGACACGATTGGGCGTCCGGGTGGATCCACCAAGGCCTTATGTATTTTCGGCAGGTGGTAAAATATGGGGATACTTGGGAATTCAGAAAATAGGAAGGCGAACTCTGTTGTAGTGATGACGGATAGAGTGACTGCATTATCTAATAGCGCTTTTAGTTCCCTTAAAAACTCGGCTGTGGGGTCCTTCAATAATTTGACATAGGACGATGTGTCGTTAAGAAGCCTTAAAGCTTCTTTTTCATAATCACACCTATTTTGGACTACTACGCCATCACCTTTGTCCGCCTGCCTTATAATTAGGCTTGCATCATCCTTCAATGTTTTAAGGGCTAGGGACTCGCTTACACTGAGGTTATGTTTAATGTTACCTGACTTAAAATTACGTGATAAAATGTTAAAATCATTGATGACCATATTAAAAAATGTATCAATATGATGACCCTTGGAATGTGCGGGATAGAACTTAGATTGGGTTTTGAATTCAGTATGTCTAATTTCTATTTCTTTATCAGAATTACTTGCAGCAACCATAGCAGCCTTACCAGGAATACGGTCCATATCTTGTTTCAGAAAATGTCTCTTTAGGGTAATATTGCGAGTGAACTTGTGTTGATCTTTGAACAACTGGAAGGAGCTTGGTCCACAGGTTTTGGAAAAACTCAAACCCCTTCCAAGTATGCTCAATTGATCCTTACTCAAAACTGTGGAGGAGAGATTAAAAACCCCTTTGTTTGCTAGGGTGTTCTTTCCCAAGAGTACTCTCTTCTTTTGTGCTCTGGTCCCTCCTCGTGTTCCTCGTCTGATGTAACCCTTTTCTTCCTTTTCTCTTGGGGGGTATTCTGTATATCTTTCACTGTTATTACCTTCCTTTCTAGTCTTATTCTTATCAAGTCTAAAAAAGAAGGTGAATCTGTAGTGGGTTCAGGTCTAACCGGGCGTTTGGGTGAGTATTTAGGGAAGTTCCTGGGTAGTATCTAGATGTCCTCGCATGGGGGTCTTTGTGCTCATATTCATAATTTCTATGCTGTCCCTGTGGCCTTGAGCCATACCTAAAGCCCTCAATGTAATTTTTCCCTTTATAATTGGGATTGCGATACCCATTACCACGGTTAGAGCGTGAGCGATCTCTATCTAATCGATCATTTTTATTGGTTCTGCTCTCTCTCTTCTGTTCGTAGGTGTGGTAATTTTCTTGTCTGTTCTTTGAATGTACAGACCCCCCTCTTTCTTTTTTATGGTTGATATACTCATCGCCTACTACCCTTCCTCTATCTTTTTTAGCCCAGTCCCTCTGTCTTCCTTGCTGGTAATCTAATTTGTCTCTTAAAAAATTATTGTGTTTCGTTTTTAAACGTTCAACTGTTTAGGGCCTAAACCAAAAGGCAATTATATTTGTGGTAAGTGTAGTATTTGTAAGTACCAACATCCTGACAAAAATACATTTAATTCTAAAAACACACAAGAAGTTTTTAATATTGATGACTTTATTTTATGTACATCTACACACATTGTTTACTTATTGGAATGTGCGTGTGGATATCAGTATGTAGGCAGAACCAAACGCAGCCTTAAAGTTCGTATCCAGGAACACGTCAGAAATATAAAAAACGGTTTTGAAAAACACAGTGTTTCCAGAGACTTTTTATTACACCACAACAAAGATCCGTCCAGTCTCACTTTTAAGGGGATTCAGTTTATTCCTGTAAATAGAAGAGGTGGGGACAGAGTTAAAACACTATCATCTAAGGAGACATATTGGATACACAAGTTAGATACTATGTCCCATAAGGGGTTAAATGAGGATGTTGACATCTGGGCACTTTATTAAGAGGAATTTTTATTAAAAAAAAAAAAAAAAAATTCTAGCCCCCTTCTCCACTTAAACCCAAGGGATATCACTGATCTATGTATCTCTGTTTTCCCTGCTCTGTTCTATTGTCTATACGTATTTATACTGTTACTTTTAGTTGCATCTTTTATATGATACTATATATTTTAGTACTAATATTGTGTTTCTTTTATTCCAGCATGCTTTTAATTATTTATGCTAGGTTTAGTTTATATGTTTATAAAATCTTTTTATTATGTATGTAGTTAATAAAGTTGTTGTTTTAAAAGTAATGATTTCATCTTCCCTATCACTTTAACCATTACCTAGTCTAGATGATTGGTCCATTTTTAATTGTTTGACCAATGAGACATCTTTGTTAGGTACTTAAGACCTCTGGGTAATGGCTAAATTATTCCCTGAAGAAGTAGTTTATTCTACGAAACATGTTGGATGATTTTTATCTAGTGCCTTAATATTGCCATTGCCTCCATTGGCTTCACCCTGCTAGTATTACTCCCGGTGGTAATTTTGGGCTTATGAGAGACTTTGAGAGACTTTGACTGCCTCCTTGCCGGTTCCCTCGCTGCTGCGGAGACTGTGACGTCATCACGCAGTATCCCGTGATGGAGCGACAACGTGGCACGCCGAGTGTACCCTTGCAGAGCTGAGGTCTCACCCCCGTACAGTGGATCTGCTCGCTGAGCCACACGAGCTGCACCAGACGGCTTGGAAGCGCGAGCGGTCCCACCAAGCACCAATACCTGCAACGGAGCGTGGTTGCTGTAAAGGGAAATCCCCTTGGGAGCGATGTACTGCTGGATGAGGGGTTTTGGACATTAATCCTGCTCCTGAACCAACGTAGCGCCCCCGCTGAGAGAAGCAAGCTGCAGACTCTTCTGACAACAGTTGCTGAGTGGTAACGTGTGTGAAACACACTAAATGCACCTATTCCACTGTTTTGATGTATGCAGATTTATTACCCTGTAATTACTAATATATAGCAATACTTGCTTCACTATTTGGCGTTGTGCGCTGTTTCTTTTGTTTCCATTTCTTAGAGTGTGGGGGGTGCTGAGCCACCCCCTGTGTTTATAGCAGCAGACGCCTCTACAAATACACGGTTATGTGATATAATTTCTTCATATATACACCCTCACTGTGGTTATTGTGATTTATTTCTTGGTCTTGGTCTTATTTATGTGGTTTAGTCACTGCACTATATTTATATTCTAAATTCTGGGTTAGATAGTAGCGCACAGTATTTTCCCTGTTTTTTGTGTGTGCAAGTGTCTGTGGCACCTGCACTAGGCTATATACCCCCTATTTAGCCCCAGCTAGGCCCCTGACTCCCCCAAAGCTTGTGGTTGCTACAGGGACTTGCCCTTAGACAGGGACATTGCCCCTGTTAGCACTATTAGGGTCAGGGACACAGTGAGACGCTGCAAGGTGACTGCGGTCCAGACCCATATCCTCAGAGACCATGTACACTCCCGGCAGGTACCCAACAAGTTGCACCAACTCACCTTCACACATTAGTGAGCAGCGCTGTACCACACATTGGGTGGGGGATTTGACCTTTTGGACACCCGGATGGTTGGGTGCCCAAGGGCCCAAGGTACTTTGGGGGAACGGTGACTCCATTGAGAGAGAGTGTTGTATTGGGAGGTACGGCCGTGCGAGGTCTTGTGGGTGGGCTGTACTATATTAGTGTATATAGTAATATTGTTCTGCTTTACAAAGTGTGTATTCTTATTGTGTCCTGTGAAAGTGTCATTCTATACCATAGAAACCCGCACAGGTGGAGGCGCTACTATGAGGATTCGCCATCCTGGCGGTTGCAGACCGTCTCCTCACCTCAACAAACCTTCCATGACGGACACTCAGGATGCGCGCTCTCATGGTTCCACTACGCGCACGCGGATCTTGATTCCCCATCTGCATATTCTGTCTCCGCCCCTCGTGCTCACACACAACGGGTGCGTTCGTCCAGCTTCCCCACTGACGCGCGTTCTAAGCCCCGCCCCCGGTCTGGTGATTGACAGGACCGGCGTGGGAGTGACGTGCGCCTAGGGCTCCGCCCCCTGACCTCTGTGACGCTCGCGGGTCAACGCGCGATTGGTCCCGCCCCCATTCCCTCAAGGGATGTCGAGGACCAGCTTGGGAGTGACGCAGGCTCCGCCCTCTGACCTCTGTGACACAAGCGGGCTCGCGCGTGATCGGTTCTGCCCCATCTCTGATTTAGGCTGCATCCTAGGGCACGTCTCCGTGCACCAGCAGCCTATTGAGGCCTACTTCCTGGTTCCGCCATGGCTGGCTATTCGAGACTCCTCCTTTATATACCTTCCTGCTGCATACAGTCTTTGCTGAGCATAGTCTAGTGTGACACCATGCCTTGACCTTGCCTTTCCTTGCTGATTAACCTCTTGTTGCCTGACCCTGCTTGTCTCTTGGATTCTGCACCTCTCCTTTCCTGATCCGGCATCGAACGACCATTCTCATGTCTCCAGTCCTGACCTTGGCTAAGTACTCCAACGAAACAATACTCTCCTATCCTGAAACTGGCTACGTACCCCAACGATCCACTACTCTCCAATCCCGAACTTGGCTACACACTCCGATGATCCGCAACTCTCCACTCCAGACCTGGCAAGTACTTATACCATTCTTCAATCTATAACCCTGACCTGGCTTGAATGACTACTCTACATCCTACGCGCGCCCGCATGGCTGTGGGTCTTAGCGGTGTACTTCAGGTTCCGGAACTGCTGCCGGTAGGTCTCTAGGGTCAGACCTAAGCGATCCAGTATGGCGGCTTTTACTTGTTGGTAGTCCGTTGCCTGATCTGCTGGGAGGCCCTGATATGAGGCCTGGGCTTCTCCTTTGAGGAGCGGAGCAAAAGCAGTTGCCCAGCGATCTGCAGACCAGCCCTGAGCTTCGACAACCCTTTCAACTGTCAGTAAAAAAGCCTCTGGATCCTCGTTTGGAGCAATTTTCCTCAGGAGGACCGGGGTTTGATCACAAGTTCTGGATAGACTGACCCCTGGAATTGGGTAAGCAGCAAGGCCATCCGCTCCTCCTGTGCTGCCTGCTGCTGGGTTAGGAGCTGGGTTTGCTGCTGCAATAATCATCTCTCTCTGCTTGTAGTTGGGCCTGTTCCTGCATTAACAGTCCCTGCTGTTTGGTCTGCTCGCACAGAAACTCTTTTAAAAATTCTTCCATTTTTCTCATTTTTATGTGTGTGTGTGGCCCTTCAACTGCAGGGGCCTCTCAAAATCCCAGCACTTTTGACAGCATATGTTGCCGGGTACATGCAACCACACACGAGGGTTCTCTTGATACGGCTTATTTATTTAGCCTTAAAACATACAGCACACAAAAACAAAATAGCTTCTCTTCAGCATACAATAACAAAATAGCCTCTCTTCAGCAGGCAAAAACCAAATAGCTTCTCTTCAGCATGGAAAACAAGGCAGCTTCTCTTCAGCATGCAAGACACAGACAGTTATCACACATGTACTTTGAAAAACAGACCTTATAGCAGTAATCTCTTCAGTATTTCAGTCCTGTCTCCTGAACAGCTAGCTTGCATGTGTGTACAATCTGGGGGTTTTAAAACACCTTGATTATGCAGCTGGGGTCAGACTAATTAAGCAGCCCTTCTCAACTGAAACTTAACCTCATCACTGCTGCACTGCAAGCCTAAACATAGGTTTGCCAGGTATACGGCTGGTGACGTTCATTCACCCTGTCACAGGCTCCTACTCTCCTCTTTTGACACTCTACTCAGACCACCCTCGGCTGCCTCCTCTTCTTCCGTCCTGTAACCTCAGGACATTGCTGACTATTTTATGGGAAAGGTGGAATCCATACTTCAAAATATCTCCTGTTTCCTCCTCCCATCCCACACCGCTTCCTAACTCTCCTCCTGCCTTGACGCCTTTCCCGCTGTCTCAGATGAGGATATGTCACTGCTGATCTCCTCTTCTCCCTCTACCGCCTGCCCTCTTGACCCCATTCCCTCCCATCTCCTAAAACCCTCAGCTATTACTATAATCCCTACACTCACACAGATTTTTAACTCTTCCCTCTACTCTGGTACCTTTCCCTCTCTTTCAAACAGACAACAGTTACTGTATACCATTACTCAAAAACAGCAAGCTTGACACTACCTTTATTTTTAACTATCGACCTGTCTCCCTCCTGCCTTTTGCCTCTAAACTCCTTGAACGTCTTGTATTCTCTCGTTTGCTCCATTTTCTCAACACCTATTCTCTCCTAGACCCTCTACAACCTGGCTTATGCACTGCTCACTCGACTGCAACAGCCCTCACTAAAATAACTAATGACCTCCATGCTGCCAAAGACAGAGATTACACTCTGCTCATACTACTTGACCTTTCTGCAGCATTTGACTCCGTGGGCCACCCTCTTCTCATTCACATTCCCCATACTCTTCATATTCGTAACAAAGCTCTATTTTGGATCCCCTCCTACCTCTCAAATCGTACTTTCAGTGTCTCTTTTGCTCTCCTCCTCTATCGATCTCTCTGTGGGGGTACCCCAGGGCTCTGTCGTGAGACCTCTTCTCTTTTCTCTGTACACACTTTCTCTAGGTGACCTAATCACATCTCTTGGGTTTAAATATCACGTCTATGCTGAAGACACACAAATGTACTTTTCAACCCCTGACCTTACACCTGTTGTACAGACCAAAGTTTCTGAATGTCTCTCTGTGATAACATCCTGGATGGCCCTCCGGCGACTTAAAATTAACATGGCAAAAACAGAGCTCTATATATACTTCCTCCCAAACCTGGCCCTACTACCTCCTTCCACATAACTTTTGGAAGTACCATCATTCACCCAGTAGCCCAAGCACGCTGCCTAGGAGTCACACTCGACTCCTCTCTCACATTCAAAACGTTTCTAAAACCTGTCGGTTTTTCCTCCGCAATATTACAAAGATACGCCCTTTCCTCTGTTACTCCACTGCTAAAACTTTGACTCAGGCCCCCATTCTCTCCCGTCTCGATTACTGTAACCTCCTGCTGTCCCGCCTTCCTGCCTCTCACCTGTCTCCCCTACAATCTATCATTAACGCTGCTGTCAGAATCACTCTACTCTTTCCTCAATCTGTCTCAGCTTCTCTCCTGCTGAAATCACTGTCTTGGCTACCTATCAAATTCCACATCTCGCACTCAATTCTCCTCCTCACTTTTAAAGCTTTACACTTTTCTGCTCCTCCTTACATCTCAGCCTGATTTCTCGCTACGCACCATCTCGACTCTTGCGTTCTGCTCAAGGATGTCTTCTCTCTACCCCTTTGTATCTAAAACCCTCTCCCGCCTTAAACCTTTCTCGCCGACTGCCCCACACCTCTGGAATGCCCTTTTCCTCAATACCCGACTAGCACCCTCTCTATCCACCTTTAAGACCCACCTCAAGGCGCACTTGCTTAAAGAAGCATATGATTAGCACCGTGGCTAATACTATACACGATACATAAAGTTTGGCCCCCTGCAGACGCACTTACAAGAATGCCCTCCTACTGTCTCTGTATGTTCTCCCTACCAATTAGATTGTAAGCTCTTCGGAGCAGGGACTCCTCTTCCACAATGTTACTTTTATGTCTGAAGCACTTATTCCCATTTGTAGTTATTTGTTATTTATATGATTGTCACGTGTATGACTACTGTGAAGCGCTATGTACATTAATGGCGCTATATAAATAAAGATATTCATACATACATACTGTACATATATTCATTTAGCTTGGTGATTGGAGTGAGTCAGCAGGACCTGACCCTGAAGGGACATGAGCCGACCTACTTCAGCGGGGTCCATGTATGGCCCAATCATTATATAATGGTGCTCATCTCCTATAGGAAACAGACCCACAGAGCTACGGTAGGGGTATATGATCACAGATCAGAGCCAGGGGACAGAGTCCTGTTAGAGTCATAATGCAGGCAGAGGTCAAGGCAGGCAGCAGAGATGCAAGGTCAGAATAACAAGCTGGGGTCAAGGCAGGTGGCAAAGGTGCAAGGTCGGGGTTGGCAACAGGGTCCACAGGAACAAGGCCCAGAATACTATTTTCAGACAGGGGCTGGGAGTAACTGACTGCTATTTAAAGCCATGGAAAAGGTGCAGAAAATGACCAAGTCCAGGAAGAGGTTTGCCAGGATCAAAGATGGCTTTAACGGCAGTGTAAGGACATTTTTTAAGCCATTAAATGTGAACTGCAGGACAACAACGCTGCTCTTAAAAAGCATCTTGAATACCAGATGAGACAGACCACAGTTACATAGAACATTGCTACAACATTAAAAGAAATATGCAAGAGGGAAAAGCTGTGATTAATGGAGCAGCTCCATGCAGCGATGCATCCAAACATTAAAATCCCTCCAATTACCGCAAGTATGCCTGAAACAACCAGACCATGTACTTCACTCTGGGACTCATGTACACAAGGAAATGCCAGGCAAACACCAACGGTGCAACAGACTGTTGTTGTGCCTCCAACTGCTGCTACTGTGCTACCAGCTGTAGCCATGACGGCAACAAGTCAAACAACATGATCCAGAAGAGGTAGGTAAAAATTATGTTTACTTTTTTGTTACGAACAGCAGTCATGGAATAAATGTTTGTTACAAAATTTTGAGTTGCTCTACTTAGCCACCATACCTTCTTTTTAGATTCATCAACATAAATAGCTAAATAATTAGAATATGCCGAACAAACCACTGACAAAATTATACTGAAATTATGTGAGTAATATGTACATGACAATCATCAAAATGACATTTTTAAGATATGAATTTGTCCCAAACCAATATGGACAAATCTGCCTGTGCATTGTCTCAAATGAGTAGCATTTACTCGCATGTACACATTTTCCTTTTTAACCGTACAAACTGAAATAACAAGACCTTTTCCAATTACGTGTAAACAGAGCGTGCAACATTTGTATTATGTTCAAAGATGTGGTCTGTAAATTCTTATTAGCTAAACTGCAACCAGCAATATAACAAACATCACTATACATATGTTTGCACCAATTCTTAAACAATAACATTTTAAAACTTTTTGGGGGTTAATGAACATCTACCGAAGGTTAAAAGATGTATGACAATTGCACTATTAAACAAATGGTTTAATTAGCCAATTACAGTATGTACATTAATGTTCAATTTTGGCCCATGTACAGTATTGCTATTTACAAGACCAACAGAGAAACATAGAGGACATTCCTGGTACAACATTTCAACAACGATGGGATGAGGTGACTTTTGATTAGTAATGTGAGAGCATCAAACACAGGCCATAAGGTTATGTAGTAATGCCTTTGTTTAGTATTGTTAATGAAGGGCTAATGACCACATCATTTACACAGACATGCAGGGTTTCGTTTTCTCTCAACACATATGTAATCCCTCCTTGCTTGGCACAAAAGGCGTGTCACATCAAGGTGCATTATTTATGTACCGGTGGTTCACAGGTTTTTGTTTACCTTTCTCAGGGGGCTGGAATCCGTGCAGGCTGGTGTTGTAAGCTGTGAGGGTAATGAAGGGCCCCAATAACTTTTCATTCACAAACAGTATTTCTGTATTTACATATCTTATCATACAGTAGACACTTCTTGTTTGGCTGCCTATGAGCACCACAAATAGGCACATGGATTGTCCCCTTGTTACATCATGGATATCAGCAATCCCTTGCATAGAATATGGGGCTTATCTACATCCCACCAAAACCCACTTACAGGGATGCACTATCACTCAAGGATGCACTATCCTGTCACCCTGTGCAGAGCCCAACTGGTCTCTACCTACTGTATTAGGTGCAGGTATCTTGTGAACCTATCAGATGAGCAGCTCCATGGTGATACTCAGAAGCCCATAACCAAGGGACCTTATGTGGACTAGCACATGCATACCTTTAATTGGGTCGGACACAACTCACCCTCATAATGTGCCCTCTTAAATAAGGGACACATTCCCTAACTGAAAGGCAAAAGGTAACCTCTACACATAATTAAATATTTAAATAGACTTACTCTATATACAGTACAGTGAGATTCCCCATAGCTGTCTATCCCCCTGGGAACCTGAATCTAGAAGCTTCTACAGCTCTAGGTGACATTTAGATCACTATGCCTATAGGGGGGAGTAGTTAAAAGTATACTTAATATCCTATACCAGGTGACAGGCTAAACATCTTCTAGAAGGTTGGTGTGGCTAGGTTTCTGTTTAGTAACCCTGTAACATGTGAAGGAGAAGGAAATTATTCTGCAGCAGCTCACATATTTAACCCTCTATGGCCCTTAACACCTTAAGTGGTCATAGTAATCCCAGAGGTTGGGTTACACATTCATGTATATTTACACATTATATTTATTCAATATTGTCAATATGGTTGCCAAACAACAAAAAAATGGACATTGAAATGAGCTAAAGAGCACTCTGTAATAAAAAAAAATCTTAGATACAATACATAGATATGTAACACCGATTTCCCCCTCTCTGGAAGATGTTCTAATGGTTACTGCTGTTTGTGGTGTGTGCATACCTGTAAGGGTCCAGGAGAGCTAAGTGGTCCGCGATGGTGTGGGGAACAGAACAGGCTTTTGATGATCTTGATGTTCAACTCAGAGTGTCAGCGCCTCCAGCTCCAGTGGGCTTCAGGATTTCCAGTCAGTCCCCCACTAGGGCAAATTCCATCCATACCCCTACCCAATAGACTGAGAGCTCATGCAGGGGTATATGAAAAGGGATGCTTTATTTGGTAGTCACTGCAGATGGTATACAGAAGTTGCAGATTGATGACAGAGGGTCCCAGGTTTCTGGATGGTGTTGGGCTCTCTGTAGTCTTGAGGCTTCTGATCTCTCTGGCTCTGTCAGCCCAGGAGGGACTGACTGGCTAGCTCACTCCCAGCCGGGAGGAGCTGCACACACCCCCTCTCCCAAGGAGGGGTCGAAGAGAACTCAACTATAATTTGGCACTTCCTCTCTGAGACTCCAGAAGGGGAGGGCACAGGGTCTGTACCAGTATTGGCTATACACAGACCCTTGTGACTCAATCTCTTCTTCTCACTCAGAAAGTCAGCATGACTCAATGCCCACAGATTATCCTGTCACAGCCTAGATCTCCGAAGGGCTTAGATTACAGGGGTTAGAGAGGCAGTCTGGACCAGCCATGCTACAGATAATACCCAGGTATCAAAAGTGATCAATACAAACTGTTGTAAATAATTGTAGTGCTATATATAATGTACAAATATAGTGCATTCATACTTTATGTACATCATCTTAGAATTATATTAGAATTGTAAAATACATTTTGATTGTAGAAACTTACATAACTTTAAAAAGAAGGAAGTACAGTACAAGTCCAGTATGGCCCCTTTTTAATCTCCGTTCCTGCAAGCATATAATAGCCAGGGGTGGGGTGAGGGTTAATGGGCATGGAGAGGAGGAAGAGGTTAATCCCCACATACCATTGCAAGATGGTCACCCAGTGTGGATAAGAAATAACTCCAAAAATCAGCAATTGCACAGGACAGGGAATGTCTGACCCTTGTAGCATCTGCAGCATGCACTGCAGTCTCTCCTATAATACAAAAACATGCATAGTGATGTACACACCATTAATAACACCATTCAGATAAAATTATGCAAAACTTCAAACATCTAAACAATTGCTGAATAACATGCTCCCGGGCCTACTCCCTTCTAGGCGTATGCTCCCCAACCCCTGCAGCAGGTACATAAGGAGTGGCCTCCAGATTCTCTTCTACAGTATGTTGCCTGGGAGATTGTGATGTAATGCTATGTTGTAGATAATGCAGAAAGCAATTACTATGTCAGCAACATTCACAGGTGAGTACTGTAGGGCACCACCAGAACTATCCAGACACTTGAACCGACAACAGTCCAAATGTTCTCTTAATAACTGAGCGTGTGGATATGTATGCCACATTACAACAGTCCTCTGCAGGCGTTTAAACAAATGGAGTAAGTAGCCATGCCAATTTCCATATCCTGCATTACCTGTAATACACTGGGAACAGATATGAAGCTATCACTTACAATGTACTTATGTGGTAAAATAGGTACAGTTTATATAATGTGCTATTACATTAAACAGTGGTTACCAACAGCAGTCCTCCTGCATAGCCACACCACATGTGCTAAAACAGGAATATCCTTACTACATGACATTTTGTTGGTTCTGCAGGACTGGATTTGTAAGTGCAATTAAACAATCAGCTGGTTTACATGTGTATTAGATGTTATGTAGAAGGTTACAAATAGTATAGTGAATGTTACTTTAATTAGTGTGAATATCTGACATGAAAACATATCAACATTCATAGCCTACAGTACATTGAAGTGTCTTTGGTCCATTTGGTCTTCCTTTTACTTACCCAACAGCCATCCTGTGCCATATTTTGCCACCTCAAATGTAAGGACAACTGATGAGTGACGCAGTATATAGGAATCGTGACAGGAACCAGGATATTTGGCTGCCACACTCATCATTTTAACGTGCACATCACATATAACATGCACATTAAGGGAGTGATAGTGCTTTCAGTGGCGAAACACCTCCTCCCTTTCACCTGGCAGAGTCAGCACAAAATTGAGTATGTAGTTCTGAGACCATACAACAATGCCTGGGCACTCTCATAACCAACCGCTACTGCCTCTATTCTCTCTCTATCCTCCATCTCTCTCTCTCGAATGGAGCTCAACATGTACCAGCCCATGGTAAACTAATCCCTGTTGGCAATGAGGAAGTGAGTGTTTACTTGGAGGTTTAAATAGCCATCTAATTAGTCCATCTGTGATTTAAGTTGACAATGTAACGCTTACGTGAGCCCACAAACGAGAACTGAACCTGGCACTGAGGTGGGAGGGACTATGCCACGCACCCACAGTAGCGGGGGCGTGTCCAGAAGGTGGTTTATCAGCGTTGCTGGGTCTGGGTATGAGAGAAAGGATAAACAGATACTTGCCGGGGTCCGTGGGTTGAAGAGGTACACTTAGTTGATGTCTGTAAGCCAAAGGTCTGGGATTGGAGAGATACACGTAGTTGGAGTCTGTAAGCCAGGGGTCAAGAGCCAGAGAGAATCCAACACAAGCCAGATCGGTACACAAAGGGTTAACTGCAAGAAACTAGACAGGACAAGGAAAGGCACACACAAGGCTACACTTCGTTATGCTTAGCAAGGTATGACAAGAAGAGGCAGTCCTTTATAGGAGACAGGAACCAGTAGGAGAGGGGGAAGAGCGGAGGCGGGGCATCCGCAGATGCCAGAGATAGGCTGCAGGAGAGAAGGGTTCATAGCTAGACTTGCCACGCAGCTGGGGCTCGTTGCACACTGTCATGCGCGTGTACAGCGCACAGCAGAGGTGCGGCGCACAGCAGAGATGCGGCGTGTCCGAGGGGGCAGAGCTATGCTCCGTGACCGTGCATAGAAGGAGCGGGTGCGCACGTGCTCTATAACAGGAGCGGGGATGTGCGCATCAGTGGGGGGAGGATCTTCGGCAGCTGCCGCTGCAGTACTATAGGTAAGCGAGGAGAGAACGTGCCGCAAGGGACGCGTTCCCCGATTCCTCACAGTACCCCCTCCTTGAGGATCAAACTCCGGACGATCCAAGTACGGCTTCTGCGGATACCTGGCGTGGAACCGTCTAAGTAAGCCGGGAGCGTGGATCTGGTTGAATGGCACCCAAGAGTGCTCCTCCGGACCGAAGCCTTTCCAGTGCCCTAGGAATTGTATCCTCCCCCTGGAATATCTGGAATCAATAATTGACTGGATCTTGAATTCCTCTTGACCTTGAACCAGTACTGGAGGAGGAGGAGGAGGAGGAGGAGGAAGAACATCAGGGTACCTGGGACTCTGCTTGACAGGTTTTAAGAGAGAGACGTGAAAAACGGAGGGGATCTTCATTGATGACGGTAAATCCATGCGATAGGCCACAGGATTGACCCGCAGAATCTTGAAGGGGACCAAGAATCTGGGAGCCAATTTCAAGGTAGGTGTCTTCAGTCTGATGTTCCTCGAAGAGAGCCATACCTTGTCTCCTGTCCTGAATCTGGGGCCTCTACGCGATGTCGATCTGCCTGATTCTTCTGTCTCAGAACGGATTCCAGGAGGGTTCTCCGAATCTTCCTCCAAGACTCTTGAAGAGAGTTGACTCTGGCATCAGCAGCAGGGACTCCAGAAATGTTACAAGAAATAGGAAGGGTATTCGGATGATAACCGTAATTGATAAAGAACGGTGACTCTTGGGTGGACACATTTCTTAGGGAGTTATGTGCAAATTCGGCCCATGGCAACAGATCTGCCCAATTATCTTATGTATCTGAGATAAAGCATCTTAGGTATTGTTCCAAGGATTGGTTGACCCTTTCAGTTTGTCCGTTCGTTTGTGGGTGGTACCCGGAAGAAAAAAGAAGAGAAATATTAAGTCTCCGGGAAAAAGCACGCCAAAATTTTGATACAAATTGTGATCCTCGATCCGAGACAATTGATACAGGAACCCCATGTATACGGAAGATCTCCCTGATGTAAATGTCTGCTAGGGAAGCAGAATTGTGGAGGCCCTTGAGGGGAATAAAATGAGCCTGTTTCGAAAACCTGTCCACAATGACTAAGATGGTGTTCATACCATTGGGGCTAGGCAGTTCCACAATAAAATCCATGGATAGATGTGACCAAGAACGTTCTGGGATGGGTAGTGGACGTAGCAGACCAGAAGGCTTTTTCCGAACTGACTTATTTCGAGCACATGTGGAGCAAGACGAAACAAATTCCTTAATGTCATTTATCGTCTCTGGACACCAAAAGGTACGCTGAATCAAGTCGGTGGTTCTTCTGATCCCTGGGTGACCAGCCGACCTGAACGCATGACCCCACTCCAGGATCTTCTGACGGAACTTGTTTGCTGCGTACAGACATCCGTCTGGGACTTTTAGGCCATCAGGAATCTGAGTTTGGGCGTCAAGAATTTTATCCAAGATATCGAAGGAGTTGGCCGCGATGATAAATCGTGAGGGAAGAATAGGCTCTGGGACTTCATCGGACATATCTTCGGACATGAATTGTCGAGATAGAGCATCGGCTTTTAAATTTTTGGAACCAGGAATATAAGAAATTACATAATTAAACCTTGAAAAAAAAGAGCCCATGGAGCTTGACGGGAACCAAGATGTTGAGCACCTTCTATATACAATAAATTCTTGTGATCAGTAAGAATCAGAATAGGCTTCTCGGTACCTTCAAGGAGATGTCTCCATTCTTGGAGCGCTAGTTTGATAGCCAGCAGTTCTCTATTACCAACGTCATAGTTGATTTTGGCAGGGGAGAATTTTTTAGAAAAATAACCACATGGATGCAGCTGGTCTTGAGAAGAACGTCTTTGAGAGAGCACTGCCCCAGCTCCGATGTCTGAGGCATCAACCTCAAACGTGAAGGGAAGAGAAGTGTCGGGGTGATGCAAAATGGGGGCAGTGGTAAAAGCTCTTTTTAAGGACTCGAACGCAAGACAAGCCTCCAGAGGCCAGGAGGTAGGATCGGCATCTTTCTTGGTCAAAGAAGTAATAGGAGCAACCAACGTGGAGAACTTATGTATAAATTTACGATAATAATTGGCAAAGCCAAGAAATCGCTGGATGGCTTTAAGCGAAGTGGGCTGGGGCCAATCTACTATCACCTTCAATTTCTCAGGGTCCATGTCGAATCCTTTCTCAGAAATTATATAACCCAGGAAGGAAGTAGAATTTTTATGAAACATACATTTCTCCATCTTGGCATAGAGATGATGCTGGCGAAGACGAGAGAGTACAAGCTTGGTATGCTGGTAATGTTCAGACAAGGATTTAGAAAAAATGAGAATATCATCAAGGTACACGATGACAAATAAATTTGTCATTAACATTAAAAAAAATCTCATTAACAAACTCTTGAAATACTGCCGGAGCGTTACAAAGTCCAAATGGCATTACTAAATATTCATAATGGCCGTCTCGAGTATTAAAGGTTGTTTTCCATTCGTCTCCTTTCTTTATGCATATGAGATTATAAGCACCGCGGAGGTCAAGCTTTGAGAAAATGGAGGCACTCAAACAATTCTGAAATGAGCAATTTTTTAGTGTGATCTTATTCAAACCTCTATAATCTATACAGGGTCGGAGGGATCCGTCCTTTTTCTTTACAAAGAAAAATCCTGCCCCAGCTGGCGAAGTGGAATTTCGTATAAATGCCCTTCTTTAAATTCTCCTGAATATATTCAGACATGGCTCGGGACTCAGGAAGGACAAAGGATACGACTTGCCATTAGGCACCACAGCCCCAGGGATCAAATCTATAGGGCAATCGAAGGGTCGATGTGAGGGAAGAATTTCGGAACGGATCTTATCAAAAACATCTAGGAATTCATGGTAAACTTCTGGAAGGGGACTCTTAGAGAGATCAGCAGTCTTCAGGCTGGCAAGAGAGAGAGAATTAGAGGGACATGAAGGACTGTATGGAGCAGACCATCGTATGGGTTGATGATCAGTCCAGTCGAATACCGGATTGTGTATTTGTAACCAAGGAAGACCCAAGATTACCTGTATGGATGGGGAGTGGATGACATCCAGCGATATTTGTTCCCGGTGTCCATCATTCGTAGAAAGAGTCAGGATCGCAGTCTTCAGGGAGATAAAGGCTGGTTGGAGCGGACGTCCATCTATAGCTTCAAGTCCTATAGGTGAGAATTTCCTTAGCAATGGAATCCGATTATTGGTAGCAAAGTCCTGGTCCACGAAGTTTCCCCCAGATCCATAGTTGATAAAGTCCAAGGCAGAAACGTGAAAATCCGTACCCTCCAACATAATAGGTAAAAGAATTCTCTTCGGTAATCCTTTCATAGAAGAGGGGAGAGAAGTAACAGTACCCAATGAGATCCCCTCATACCTCATTGGGCACTGGCATTTTTCCGGACGCGTGGGACAGCGGGAGGCCACATGTCCAGGTAACCCACAGTAGAGGCATAATCTTTCACTCCTCCGACGCTGTTTCTCCGCAAAAGACAGCTGATGACTACCCAATTGCATGGGTTTGGATGTCTCAGAAACTGGAATATAAGAATGAGAAGTAGTAGGAGGAAAAGACATAGTGGATGATGTACGTTGACAATGGCGTTTGTTTCGTCTTTCTTGGAGGCGTTGGTCTACTCTTATACAAGTAGCAATCAGGTCCTCCAGAGCGGTAGGTCTCTCCCGTGCGGCCATTTGATCCTTTGGGGTTCAGAGAGGCCTTGCCAGAAAGCTGCAGTCAGGGCCTTGTTGTTCCAGCCGGTCTCTGCTGCCACGGTCCGGACTTCGAGAGCGTACCTCGCCACAGTCCAGTGACCCTGTGATATATGAAAAAGGGAGGAAGCAGCAGTAATCTTACAACCGGGGGTGTCAAAAACCTGCTGAAACGCCTTCTTGAATGAAGAAAAGTTTTGAGTGAGTTCAGGTTGTAACTCCCAGATGGGAGATGCCCACGCCAGTCCATCTCCGGTCAATAAAGCAATAATGAAATCCACCTTTGATCTGTCAGTAGAAAAGCGAGAGGGGGTTAATTCAAATTGAATGTCACACTGGTTTAGAAAACCTCTGCATCCAAGAGGTTCCCCTGCGTACCGATTGGACGTCGGAAGACGTGGTTCATGAGGCATATTTCCCATTGGTTCAGAAGCAGTTAAGCTTGCTGGCCTAATGATTCGAGACTGAGTTTGTGACAAGGTGACTTCGGCCAATTTCTGGGTTAATTAAGAAAGTTATGTGTCTATGTCCTGGAAGTGCTCCGTAATGGCAGCCATTGCTTGGCCCACCTCAGGGGGGGGGTCAATGTTTGTTGGGCTAAGCATACTGTAACGCTTGCGTGAGCCCACAAACGAGACCTGCCCCCAGCATTGAGGTGGGAAGGACTATGACACGCACCCACAGTAGCGGGGGCGTGTCCAGAAGGTGGTTTATCAGCGTTGCTGGGCCTGGGTATGAGAGAAAGGATAAACAGATACTTACCGGTGTCCGTGGGTTGGAGAGGTACACTTAGTTGATGTCCGTAAGCCAAAGGTCTGGGATTGGAGAGATACACGTAGGTGGAGTCCGTAAGCCAGGGGTCAAGAGCCAGAGAGAATCCACAACAAGCCAGTTCGGTACTCAAAGGGTTAACTGCAAAAAACTAGACAGGACAAGGCAAGGCAAGGCAAGGCACACACAAGGCTACACTTCGTTATGCTTAGCAAGGTATAACAGGAAGAGGCAGTCCTTTATAGGACACAGGAGCCAGTGGGAGAGGGGACGTAGCGGAGACAGGGCATCCGCAGATGCCAGAGATAGGCTGCAGGAGACAAGGGCTCATAGCTAGGCTTGCCACGCAGCTGGGGCTCGTTGTGCGCTGTCATGCGCGTGTACAGCGCACAGCAGAGGTGCGGCGCGTCCGAGGGGCGGAGCTATGCTCCGTGACCGTGCATAGAAGGAGCTGGTGCGCACGTGCTCTTTAACAGGAGCGGGGGTGCGCGCATCAGCGGGGGGCGGTTATTCGGCAGCTGCCGCTGCAGTACTATAGGTAAGCGAGGAGGGAACGCGCCGCAAGGGACGCGTTCCCCGATTCCTCCCAGACAAAGGGCATTTCCTAGGAATGTGTTTATTTGTATGGGTATTTTATCAGGGCTCCAAATATTTGCTACAAAGTACACCATGACTTAGAATGTACTGCAAAATGGCCTAAATTAAACTAGAATACACAATTAAGCACTTTTAATCACTAACTGCATGTTGAGCACACCAGGATTCATGTGTTGCTTTTTGTGATACCAGTCCGCATCTATTGAGCCTATTTCATCACCCTTGAGGTGTCGAGAAAAACAATGTGAGATTTTGGAAGTGCATTTAGCTTTGTTCCTTAATGGAGCTACTAGAATTCCAGCGAGTTGGGGACATTTTATCATATTGATCAGATTTGAAGAGGTAGAATGAAACCGCATCAAATGAAGCCTTTTTTACATAGTTGTGACATGCAAAAAGCACATAGAATGCCAAATCCTGCATATCCAATCGGAAAGGGCTTGAGATATAAATATATAAAGATATAAATAACCCACAGTTACTAGAATATTCCCAATTGTCTTGTTACAATACGATGAGAACATTTCTGGGAATCAAACAATACTTAAAAATATACAGGGCACAGCTTTTTATTCTTTGCAATATAGCCTTATAAATAAATAATACTCACATATTATTATATTCTGGAAACAGCAACACTAATACGTCAAAAGAGGCGTTCCATAAATGTACTCAACATTTACACTACGTAACCTATAATTCTCAATGCACACTCCGGAAACACTCACGGCAACACAAATTATGTAGAGTCCCTATTCCAGATCAGAAATGATGCCTACATTTGCATAAATTGCATAACTACTGCAGGGAGTTTACAAAAAAAAGTGTTTTTTTTTTATTTTGCCAGCCAAGTGTTGCAGTAATTGTGTGTGGGATTAGAATAACAGGTGCAACATCTATCTGTAAGTGTATGCATGTAAGAAAATGCCTTAAAGATGTCATGGTAACCATACTTCCATCTACTTTAACCATATGACCTGCAATTGGACTCCTCGCAATTGAAATATTAATGTGGAGGAGAAAGTAATGCTATACTGTATGTCATTGCACTTTAGGACCTACCGGGTTTTCATGTAGTTCTAAACATCGACTAAATGATATGTTATGATTCTGTACTAAAAGTGGCGGTAGATATAGTTTATGTTTTATGTGTGAGAGTTCAACAATAAAATATAATAGCATGACACTTTGTAATGCAAAGCAAATCAACATTTCAATTTTACTGTACACTGAAAAAATTGAGCGGCATCATAAATTGATTTGAGCACTGCTAACAAAACTATCCTGAGTATGGTGATAAAATGTCCCTGATTTTATAGGAAAAGAATAGAAAAATAATTCCCTTCAAATTTAAGCAAACATTAACTCATTATACTGTTTTATAGGAGGAAATGGAAAAGCAGAGTACTTTTAAATATGGTGAAAAGTCACAGTAAATGTTGTCTTCTTTTCTTTAGTATTATTTTGCCTTACTATTTTATTCATTAATAAAAAAAATGCCTTGAAATAGATTTGAAAAAGTGTGCTCAAATATGAAAACGGCACTGTGCATATTTGTATAAATAACCAAAAAGTATTTGTATACATTTCATTATACAGTACAACGATTGAACATTAATCTTCCAGATGTTTTTTTCTCTTTTTTTCCCTATATTTGTCTCTGTACAGTATGTTGTTATCACAGAGTCATGGTTACTGTCAGATTGGAGAACAGTTGGCAAGGACTCAAGAGAATTTGTGACAAGCAGATCATTTTAAAAAACATTTCAGAACCAATTTACAATGATGGGGTTGCTATGTGAGTGAATCTATCTGTCAATTTTATTACAGACAGAGGCTTTTTATGATGTAATTAAAGGTATCTATTTCTTTTTGTATTTCATGAAAGTAAAGTATAAGAAAAATACTGACTACATTAGTCAGTAGATTAGATTAGTATCTGTCTTGATATCTGCTAAAAACATAGAATTTATACTTTCATATACATACAGTAGTCATGATCACAGTATACTTTGACCTTTGGCAAATCATGGTGCTCCCCACTTCTGACAAAATATTCTTAATTTACATAGTTATTCCAGCTGCCTGCAAACTACCCGTGTATACAGTAGCTAATGGCTTTTGGCCATTTCAGTAATAATCCATAATGGTACCTCCTCAATCCCTAATACTCTACTTATTATAATCCTTTTTAGTATCGGTGTGTGTTATCTGGATGCCTAAAACCTCACATCTTCCTTTAAAAAAAAAAGCTTATTATGAATAATAATATATTTGGTTCTTCTGATACCCTGCATTTTTCCAATGCACATAAGGTTTGAATGATAATTATTATAGAATAGTTTGTTTCACTGTCCATAATTACTCTCTGGAATTTGCTTGCTGTCATTTACTGAAGGTGTCCCGGTAGTTTTTCCATTGAAACTGCTTTCCTCAGTGTGATGATAATTTGAGACCAGAAGAGGGGGTCCGATTTTTTCCAATTTCTGGCAATGATAAATTTTATTGTACTGAATTTGTGTTATGAATTTAGGTGTATTTGAGTCGACATTGGGTATTGAACAGTCCACAGTTCCCTAAGAACTAAGACGCACTTACCAGAACTCCCTCGTACTGTCTCTGTATGTTCTCCCTACCTACCAATTAGACTGTAAGCTCTTCGGGGCAGGGACTCCTCTTCCTTAATGTTACTTTTATGTCTAAAGCACTTATTCCCATGATCTGTTATTTATATTATCTGTTATTTATTTGATAACCACATGTATTACTACTGTGAAGCGCTATGTACATTAATGGTGCTATATAAATAAAGACAAACATACATACAAGAACATTGCGATCAGTTATTTGAGCTATTATATAAAAAAGTGTTGTTTATTTTATTGAATTATTTTAGGACAAGTCCACAAAATATGGGAAATTGAACCCACATCGTCACATCCTCTCCAGTAAAGTTGGAACCAGGATGGTACATTTTATGTAGTCTGGTTCGACTGAGATACCAACGATACATTATCATATAAAAAATATCTTTAATTGTAGTGCAGATCGATGATTTCAAAGTTGCCTCCAAATATCCAACCACTCTTCTACAGTAGCTCCACTTCTCCGCCCAGTTCTCTTTCCCATTGTAGCATAGTGTATATCAGGCCTGCACAACTCGTTAAGCGAGAAGGGCCAAACTGCTCCAAGGAAAAAAAAATTGGACCGCACGGGTAAAATCATCATCATCATCATCATCATCATCATCATCATCTCTCGTCCAGCACCTCTCATCGTCATCATCCTCATATATCTCCCCCAGCACCCCTCACTATCAACCTTTGCGATACTCCCCATCTATCTCTCATACCCCCATCTCTCCCCATCACCCACACACATAATACTCCCCCTCCACATCAAACACACAATACCCCCCTGCACACCACACACATCCCACCCCCCCTGCACCTCACATCCTTCTCCAACCCTGCACCTCACATCATTCTCCCCCCCTGCAACTCCAGTCACCCCGCCTGTACCTCCAATGACCCCCCCTGCACCTCACATCACCCCCCTGCACCTCACATCACCCCCTGCACCTCACATCACCCCTCCTGCACCTCACATCACCCCTCCTTCACATCACCCCCCTTCACAGCACCCCCCCTGCACATCACCCTCCCTGTACCTCACATCACCACCTCACATCACCCCTCCTGCACATCACCTCCCCTTCACATCACCCCCACTTCACATCACCCCCCCTTCATATATTCCCCCCCTTGCACATCACGCCCCTTGCACATCACCCCCCCTTGCACATCACCCCCCCACTTGCACATCACCCCCCCACTTGCACATCACCCCCCCTTGCACATCACGCCCCCCTTGCACATTACCCCCCCTTGCACATCACCTCCCTCCCCTATCACATCACCCCCACTCCCCTTGCACATCACCCCCCCCTCCCCTTGCACATCACCCCCCCTCCCCTTCACCTTACCCCCCCCCTTCCCTTCACCTCACCCTCCCTTCACCTCTCCCCCCCTGCACATATCAACCCCTCCCTTGCCCATCACCCCCCTCCCCTTGCACATCACCCCCCGCCCTCCCCTTGCACATCACCCCCCCTTCCCTTGCACATCACCCCCCTCCCCTTGCACATCACCCCCCTGCACATATCCCCCTGCACCTCACATCACCTCCTCACCTCCGATCACGGCGGGACTGCGGGCGCTCACTCGCTCTCAAGTAGCGGGTACCGGAAGTGCCGCACTTGAGAGCGGGCTCGGCTCCCCCAGGGATGAAGGGGAGAGCGGGCTAGCTCGCGGTAGGAAGGGGAGAGCAGGCTCGGCTTGCGGGAGGAAGGGGAGAGCAGGCATGGCTCGCGGGGGCAGGGAGAGGGGGCTCGGCTCGCGGGGGGCAGGGAAAGGGGGCTCGGGAGGAGGAGGTGGGGGAGGAGGAGGAGGGGGAGGAGGGGGGGAAAGCAGCCGCCGCCGCGGGCCACACAGTGAGTGCCTGGGGCCACGTGTTGTGCAGGCCTGCTGTATATCTACCTTTAGAACTTTAATTTAAGAGAAAAACATATGATAAATAGATATGATAAACATATGAGGTACTGTAACACCTTTTGCCTCTAGACAGTGTAAACATATGGTAGATCTTTAACAATGATTGGTGGGAACAACGTGACTAATCTGAAGATAGCATTCACCTAGAGGAAGCTTCAATATCTGCCCATCTTTCAAGACCTGGGTGGGACTGCCAGTATATCAATTTACCAAACTGGATCACTTTATAGTACTTTGAAATGTTGGGAATGGCTAGTACCCCACTAAAGTGGGTTATTGTAAAATAGTATTGCTTATACTGGATTTTTTGTGTCTCCAGATGAATTTATTAACAAAAATGTTGGAGTTTATCTAGAGAGAAGAGAGAGAGAGAAGAGAGAGGAGAGAAGAGAGAAGAGAGAGAGGAGAGATAGAGAAGAGAGTGAGAAGAGAGAGAGAAGAGAGAGAGAAGAGAGAGAGAAGAGAGAGAGAGCTTTTATTCTGACTGAAAAAAGATCAATAACTTAGTTCTATTTGCCGTGATCTGGAACAAAAAGACTTGAAAGAAAATATGTTAGTTCAGCCGTGTCTCTTGGAGATCACATTGTTAAAAGGCTATTTGGTGAGCTTTTTATCCAAGACTAGAACTACAACAGAAGTTACAAATTAGGGAAATGGTTTTGAAGGGTTCACTCTTTCATCTTTAAAATCCTGATGGAAAAGAACACTTTCTTTGAGACTATCTTGTCAAAATGAATGCATAGATATTTGTTGCACTTGATATCGTGTGAGTTTATTTGTGTTCTATCGCCCTTGATTTGTTCTAAGTGACAGATCTAGTGAACTTACAAGCACATAAATCAAACTCTCTTCTGTTTGTAGTATCTTTTAATATACTAGCATTAAAAGTAAACAGCACAGGATATAACAACACTATCCCAGCCAATAACAGCGACAGAGGTATTAGAAACAATAAAGGGGCTGAAAAATTCCAGGGCCCCGGGACCAGATGGCCTATCCAATATGTACTATAAAAAATTAGCCCATATATTAGTACCCCAATTACTAAAGATATTTAATAAAGCTCTTGAGGGAGAGCAGTTTCCTCAAACGATGCTGGAATCAAAAATAATATTAATACATAATGAGGGAAAAGACCCCACCCAATGCAAAGCTACAGACCAATATCCCTAATCAATAATGATCTCAAAATATTCTCCAAAATATTAGCCACAAGACTGAATAAGTATCTCCCACAGCTGGTAGACGCAGATCAGGCAGGATTTATATGAGGTCGACAGGCCGTGCATAATACACTTAGAACAATTGACTTAATTCAGATAGCTAATCACAATAAAACGCCTTCGATGCTACTATCTTTAGACGCCGAAAAGGCTTTTGATCGCATTGATTGGGGATATATGTTTGAGACACTTTGGACATTTGGAGTAAAAGGCAAATTTATGAATGCTATTACATCACTATATGGAGAACCCACAGCTAAAGTATCTTATATTAATATGCAGACCGAGAAAATCCACATCAGAAATGGCACAAGACAAGGCTGCCCTCTGTCACACTTATTGTTCGCATTGGCGATAGAACCGTTAGCAGCCCTAATCAGGGCGAACGCAGATATCGGGGGATTAAGGTCAAACAAAAAGAATACAAGCTGGCATTGTTCACCGATGACATATTGTTAACCATTTCAAAACCCTTCACCTCACTCCCAAACCTATTTAGTAACGTGTCAGAGTTCCAGAAATTATCAGGGTTTAAAATAAATAATGAAAAATCTGAAGCCCTAAATATAAACATCCCTCTGGACCAACTAAAGCTAATAAAAATAAACTTTGATTTCGCGTGGAAGACACAGGCCATAAAGTACTTGGGAATATGGTTGACTAACACACCTGACACTATATATGAGACAAACTACCCAGCACTAATAAAAACACTGAAAAAAGACTTAGAAGAATGGTCCAGGTATCATATATCATGGATGGGTAGAGTAAACGCTATTAAAATGAACTTATTGCCAAGAATATTGTACCTATTCCACACACTTCCAGTTCAGGTCAGAGCCAGGGACATGCACGAACTACAGAAAGCAATCACAAAATTCATATGGAATAACAAAAAAGCTAGAATAAAGCTGCCCACACTATATAGATCCAAACAGTCAGGAGGGCTAGCTTTGCCACACTTGTGGCAATATTATCAAGCGGCGCATGTAAGCCAACTGGTTGACTGGCATGCACATACACAGAGGAAAAAGTGGGTGGAAATTGAGTCCGATGTGATATCTGGGTCATCTATAGAAATGATACTGTGGTTAACAAAAAAAGAAAGACCAGATCTGATGGTGCCCCTGGCATCTATCAAACACTCGCTAACCATTTGGGATTCATTGAAACTTAAAATTGAGTTATCCAACTCCAAATCTCAGATGACACCACTTTTTGACAATATTAGCTTTATCCCGGGCACGGAACTAACAGCGTTCAAGGACTGGAGCAAGGCAGGTATCACAAGGGTAAAAGACCTATGGGCAAACAAAGATATTAAGAGGTTTGAGACAGTAAAGAGAGAATATGGCTTCCCTGATTCTGCCTTTTTTAGGTATCTTCAATTGAGGGACCACATACAGAGGACAGGTCCATATAGTGACTTCACAGCATTTGAGGATCTGTGCCTCATGGGGGAGGACAAAAAGGGTCTAATCTCTAAAGTATACAGCATACTTGCGGAGGGTAAAAAGGAATCGGAGATAAAGCCCAAATTGATGACGAAGTGAGAGGAGGAGCTTGGAGAACTAGATCAAGAGCAGTGGGATAACATATATGAAGGTATAGCAAAGAGCTCCAAATGTGTATTAATAAAAGAAAATGCATATAAAATGCTCCACCAATGGTACTACACCCCACTACGATTGTCCAAATTTTTCAGAAACAAGTCTCCATGGTGTACACGGGGGTGTGGCCAACAGGGATCGTTTGTACATATGTGGTGGACGTGCTCGAAGGTTACAAAGCTCTGGAGGGCCACACATGATATGGCGCAGACAATTCTTGGGTATACCTTCCCCCTAGACCCCTGGAAGGTGCTGCTATGCAGGCCAATCGAAAATATGGAAAAAAGTGACGATAAATTACTGACACACATATATACAGCGGCTAGATCCGAAATAGCCAAAGCCTGGAAACAGGAACAGCAGCCGGCCATACACGCTGTAAAAGCGAGCTTATGGAGGATTTGTTTTATGGAAAAACTGATGGTATGTAATCGGGCACTCTAAACAGTTTAAGGGAATACTATTAAATTGTGACTTATTTAAACACAGTATTAAATTGTGAAAATAAAGAGTGAACCAAGTGAACAGTTAATAATAAATCTTAATCAGCAATATGTGAAATAAACATATAACACCACCAATGTGAAGAACCAATTCATGAACATTGACATAGAATCCCGGTCTTTTCTGCATTCTCTCTGCCGGTATGTGTATTCGGATCTCCCGCATGAGTCACTTCTGGTCGTAGGAAGGGCGGAAGCACCAACATGCTCTGTCTCCGGCTGCCAGGACCTTGAGATTTTGTACCATTCACCGTTTTTAAGTGTAAAATGTGAGTGCACTTTTATTCTATGTCAATGTTCATGAATATACCTTTGTAAAATACTACGTCATAAGAGTCCTTCTTTTTTTTATGGTTATATCGTGGGGAAGAGTTTACCTTACCTGGGTTATCGATACTGAAGGCCTGAAATCACTGTTTGCTCCCATCAGAGAGAACAGTGTCTCTGATATGCGCTAACATTATGGATAAAGTGTGAGTTGAATTCATCCACGGCGTGGGACCCTGCCGTTGATTCCTCTTCATTTGGAAGTATTCCCTGGTTAGGCCTGTAACCAGGAAGGTAACTGTGCACCACCACACGTGGTAGGGTAGCGCTGCCCTCATACACACATTGGGAAGGGTTGTTTGCTGGACACCGGTGTATAGGTGCCAAAGCACCCTAGGTATTATTGGGGCTAACTACCCCAGGGTGTTCCTATTGTTATTATTTGTGTATTGTGTCTGTGGGTAATATTTGGGCCTACTGTGGGACCACAGTGAAGGAGTTATTATATACCCGGTTGTGTGTGTTATTGGGGTATACTCTAAAGGTATACAAGTTCCTATGATTAGTCATCCTGCTTCGCAGGATCTTCATAGGTGGAGGCGCAGCACCAGACAGAGAGAGAACACACCGTCACACCAGGCTCCACATGAGCAGAGGCTCAGGACTTCTGTAAGTCTAACAGGTAGCACCAGTGACCGTAAATACCGCAATTTCCTGTAGGGATAGGGTAAGGGTGTTTTGTTACACAGGTTTAGGACATTTGGTTGTGGCTATTTTGCAGATGGCTGCCGGCGTTTAGCCAAGACTTACCTCGTCGCAGGGACAGCTCTTTGCCGGCCACTTCTCTGCCAAGGTAGAGCCCTAACCTTACCCTAAAAAACCCTATTCTTAACCCCTAATACGAATTATTTATTTATAAAATGTTTTACCAGGCAGTAATACATTGAGAGTTACCTCTCGTTTTCAAGTATGTCCTGGGCATAGAGTTTTGGTGACAAATAATACATGGTTACAAATACATAGTTACATAAGAGAACAAGGTATACATTATATAAAAGACATTGCATGCACAGTTAGAGATAATATATATTATAGGCTTATGTAACAGTTACAGACCAGATTAAAATGTGAGACAGCATAGTTTTGAAAGAACTTAGACTGGTGGTGGCTGTGAGAGTCTCCGGTAGATTGTTCTAGTTTTGGGGTCATGGTAAGAGAAGAAGGAGCAGCTGGATACTTTGCTGAATCGTGAGACCATGAACAGTCTTTTGGAGTCAGATCTCAGATGATAAGTGCTGCATGTGGTAGGGGTGAGGAGCTTGTTCAGATAGACGGGTAGCTTGCCCAGAAAGTATTTGAAGGCAAGAAAGGAAAGATGAACTTCGCGCCTAGACTCAAGTGATGACCAATCTAGTTCTTTGAGCATTTTGCAGTGTGGTGTGCTGTACTGTAGGTGCCTTGGAGAACAAAACGGCATATTGAATTGTAGAGGGTATCAAGTTTGCTAAGGTGGGTTTGGGGTGCTGAGCCGTATACTTTGTTTCCATAGTCGATAATTGGCATTAGCATCTGCTGTGCAATACGCTTTCTGACCTGCAGACTTAGGGAGGATTGTTCCTATAAAGTACACCTAGTTTGGCATACGCTTTGGATGTCAGGGTATTAATGTGCATCCCAAATGTTAAATGGGAGTCAAACCATATGCCCAAGTATTTGAAACTAGTAACAGGAGTTAGGGTGTTATTAGCGTTAGTTCTGATCTGGAGCTCAGTAATTGGAAGCTTTAAAACTTTAGCCATGGTCCCAAATACCATTGTTACAGCCTTGTCAGTGTTTAAAAACAGTTTGTTTTGGGAAATCCAATTTTCATGTCTCAAAAAGTCAGATTGAAATATGTGTTCAAGGTCGGAGAGGCTAGAGCTGTGTGCATATAAGATTGTGTCATCTGCATACGTGTATTGAAGCTCCCCTATAAGCTGTAGGAAGATCATTGATGAACACTGATGTAGCCGAGCCCGCTTACCTCTGATGCGGATGCAGGGTATCTACTGCCAAGCTGCAGACAGACTCGGCGGGAGGCAGAGCGGCAGCGGCCAGTAGTGAGAGCGCTCCGCGGTACATCCGGCAAGCGGGGGCCACCATCTTGCAATTAGCCGCGCATGCGCAGTCCACTATTACTTCCGGCGGACATTTAAGGGCTCCGCACGGGACTACATGTCCCAGCAGCCCCAGGGGCTGATTACCACATGGTGCAGCACAGCCAATAGGGCTGCAGGGATGAGGCTGAGGAGAAAAGATACATTTGGCATGCTCAGGACAGCGCACTCAGTCGGGAGCAGGACGGCAACAGAGTAGGTAGTGCTCCCCTGGACTAGGCCTAGATTTGCCCTGCTGGCCTCAGTTAGGCCCTGAGCCCCTCACAGCTTGTGGTAATATAGGGAAGGCCCACAGATAGGGGCACTTCCCCGTAGCTCACAACAGTTAGTGTTATTGCAGCGGTGACGGATGTCACACGGTGTGAGCGGCCTGCGGTCTTGGACCAGACCATAGACTCAGAGACATTTACAGGGACACACTCCAATGGGTGATCCCTCCAGAAACGGACGAAAAGGATCCGGTAGATTGCGTTGTGGGATCAAAGTGCGGTCCGACGGATCTCCATCCTATGGTTGTCCTGGTCTGGACCGGAGACCAGGAAAAATACCCAATGTGCACCAACGGACACACACACAAGGGGGTAGCACTACTCACATTTGGGTGGGCCTGCTCTCGTGGACATTGGGTTACAGGTGCCCAAGACACCCTCAGTACTTTGGGGGACTCACTTGGGGGTCTCATTTTGGAGAACAAAATGGCATATTGAATTGTAGAGGGTATCAAGTTTGCTAAGGTGGGTTTGGGGTGCCAAGCCATATACTACTGTATGTTTCCATAGTCGATAATTGGCATTAGCATCTGCTGTGCGATATGCTTTCTGACAGCAGACTAAGGGAGGATTTGTTCCTGCAAAGTACACCTAGTTTGGCATAGGCTTTGGATTTCAGGGTATTAATGTGCATCCCCAAATGTTGAATGGGAGTCAAACCATATGCCCAAGTATTTAAAACTTGGTGTTGGGTTATTGTATTGTGGGTATGTTGTGTTGTGGGTCATGTTATATTATTGTTCAGTAAACCTGCGTGTGTGTATTTCTAAATACTATGTTGGTTTCTGTGAGGGGTTATCCTACAGCGTGAGGATCTCTCTCAGGTGGAGGCGCTGTCACCAGATAGAACGCAAACACCCAAGGCTCCCGGTGGTGGAGAATCAGGCCTCCTGTACACCAGACAAGTATCCAGCATGCGTAGTTCCCTTAGACACGGGGAAAGGAGGCTACACTGAGAAGAGTAGGGGCCCAGAACAGAGGCTTGCGGGACACCACAGGTGATATCCAAGGGGTTGAAGTTAGAGCCTGAGATAGCCACATGTTGGGATCTACCTGATAGGTAGGAATGAAATCATTTTAAAGCATGCTTCCCTATTCCAGAGCACTGGAGTTTGTTAAGATAACATGGTCGACAGTATCGAATGCCTTTGCAAAATCTAGGAATATTGCACCAGTGAGTTTTTCCAGTTCCATTCCACTCTGGATTTCATTGCAAACTTTTAGCAGGGAAGTTACGGTGGAGTGTTTGGGGCGGAAGCCAGATTGGAATTGGCTAGGGAAATTTGTCTTGGTATAGTAATCGCTTATTTGGGAGTGGACACATTTTTCCATGACTTTAGATAGTATTGGGAGAAGAGAGATTGGCCTGTAGTTTGAGAGAGTGTTTTTGTCCTCACTTTTGAAGATTGGGACAACTCTGGCAGTTTTCCTAAGGTTTTCTGGCCTGCAGACAGAATAGAGTTGACTATGGGAGCAATTGGTTTGGAAATGGCTGGGGCACCAAGTCTTAGAAACTTAGATTGCAGTAAGTCAGGTCCACATTGGCTGCTTAGTTTTAAATTTCGGAGCGCTTGTGTAATCTCTTCTTCGGATACTGGGACAAATTGAAAATTGTGAGCAGTGTTGGGAGAGGGTGGGGCTATAGGGGTACTCTCAGAAGGAGGTTCATGTTTGTGGTATAGCCAGGACTCTCTGGACTACTATTCCTTGCCTTAAGTTCCACTGTAAGTCCCCATATGTTGTGGGCAGTGTGGGCATGATTCCTAAAAGGGAATTCATTCTAATGTTCAGTGTGTGATGTTACATTGTTCAGCAGGTATGAACAATAAAGATATAGTGGCCTCTCACTAATGTAAGGGGGGTCTATGACAGAAATAGGCTGGTTTACTAGCCACTCCCCAAGGAAGGGAGGGGGATCAGCCTCTACAGTGAAGGAAACAAAGAAAAGACAGCGCAAAAAAACCATAGTGTAGTATATTTATAAAACTATTTATAAAATGAGGGTGAGTATTGCACGTACATCAGTATAAAAGGTTAATAGCATGACATGTTAGGGACATGTTACCACTCGGCGGGGACAGCAGGACACGAACACAGGTATCTTGGACGTCCTTCTGAAGCTTCTGAACCACCGCCTGGAGCTCCTTTAACATGCGGGAAGGTTCCCCAACGCGGAGCTGTACACATTGTTCCTGGATACCAGCAGCTAGAGGGCGCAAGTTTTTTGTTTCACTCTACAGTGAAGGAGAAGAGTGAGGAGCATAGTAAGAAAGCACCAGAGAGCTCTTGAGCTAACCTTGAAGGAATGCTACTGGAAGATGCCAGAATTGTATACTCTGCATAGAGAAGTGGCTGAGGCCTAGCCCAAGATGGGATAGGGTACAATGGTGTAAAATTCAGTACATGTACTATGAAGATGAATAAACCTTGGTCAAATATACATGTGGTGTAGTCTTTGAACCATGGTAATGACTAAAGGAAGAAGATTTGTCCATGAGGAGCATTCTGAAAATCTTAGGATCCTCTTGGACTGGAGGTGCAGACCACTGAGGAATTCACCGCAAACCTGTCCTGATACTCCCCACACCACCGCAGAGATCTCCGGCCTTCTGTTTGCCTCACAGGTATGACCACAGCAGTCACAGAATATACTGGTAGCAAGACCATTTCCCAAAGGGAAAGAGGGCTACAGGGGTTTGGGTTGCATTTCGCTAATAAGTTAGTAGCACACCCCATAAAAGTAATCATTGAATGCATTTGCAATGTCAGTGGGATTTGTCAGAGTAATATCCTCCTTAGTGATATTACTTGGTTGTTGATGGCTAGAAGGCTGGAATATATTGTTGATAATCTTCCAGAAGTTAGCTGGGTTTGATGGATTTTGGTGAAGATTGTCAGAGTAAGATTATGCTTGTTCATGTCTTGTTTGCCTTGTGCACATATTCCGCAGGCATCTGTAGTTATTAAGATCATTGGTAGTGCCAGTTACTTTGTAGCTTTTCCACAAGGCATCCCTGAAATGGTGGAGTGCTATAAGGTCAGTTGTAACCCACGGAAGTTAGGCCCCTCGTACTCTTATTCTGCGTAGTGGAGCATGGGTATCACAGAGTTTTAAGAACTCGGACTGGAAATAGTTGAGCGCAGAATTAGGGTCAGGAATTAAGTCGATTCTGTACCAAGGGCAGTTGGTAAGGTCAGCCAGAAACTGTTGTGGGTTAAAGTTTCTAAATGTTCTAGTGAGGAGAACTTTATGGCTTGATTGGGGCGGATTAATTTTCCTTACACAGTACACTATTGCATGTTCATGGTTTCCTGGCTTCCCATCAAATCCCGTATCACACACTCAATTTTCCTCCTCACTTTTAAAGCTTTACACTTTTCTGCTCCTCCTTACATCTCAGCCCTAATTTCTTGCTATACGCCATCCCGGCTCTTGCATTCTGCTCAAGGATGTCTTCTCTCTACCCCTTTTGTATCTAAAGCCTTCTACCGCCTTAAACCCTTCTCACTGACTGCCCCACAACTCTGGAATGCCCTTCCCCTCAATATCCGACTAACACCCTCTCTATCCACCTTTAAGACCCACCTTAAAACACACCTGCTTAAGGAAGCATATGAGTAACTCCATGGCTGATAATTAACACCTCTTACATTAACCTTGGCCCCTTGCAGACGCACTTACCAGAATGCCCTTCTACTGTTTCTATACGTTCTAACTACCAACCAATTAGATTGTTAGCTCTTCTGAGCAGGGACTCTGTTAGGACCAGTATGTCAGGCCAGAGTCTGCACTCATGTTAAGCTTCCATTTTGTATGGTCATAACTAGTTAAGATTCTGTAGTCAGCCTTTTTGCTGAAATATAATTCATAAATGCACTCAGTTTCTCTGCTAAATTGCATTTCATTCTTCCTGGCCAGGATATCACTAGATACTTTTGTAAGGTCAATTTCCTGGTGTTTTAGTAGAATATAATAGAATGGTTCTCTGCAAGAAGCAAGAATAATGTAATAAAAGTTGCTAAGACTCAAGGTCTCTTTTGATAACAGACAATGAATAAGCTATGTATTCAGAACATTGCTTGTATTGAAAAGGGACACGTCTCAAAAGTCACGCCACTAATATGTCCTACCCCTAAATCACGCCTCTAATTAAAGCTACGCCCAAGACACACCTAGTATACGCCTATGTCACGCCTATGATACGCCTATGTTACGCCTCTAACTAATATCTTTTTTCTTTCTGTATAAAAATCATTACCCTATGAGTAATAATTTGAGACAAAGGATTTGAAACCTGGCGTGCGTTACGTTTCATTTGGTTCGTCTCCCAGGCCTGATAAGGTTCATCAAAGATCGAAGATAACAGTTGCAGGGCGTGAAGCTTCCTGGGAAGTCTGCTGCAAACAGGTGCAGATAGTGTATCCAGTCACAAGGCTTCAGTGTACCTGGCAGAGGAAAGGTTCCTCTCGGTTCTGGAGCGTGGGTGAAGGAAAAACGGATTTTCCTTTCAGTTTTGGCGTCTAGAAGTGGGAAGTTCACAGAGGTTGTGAGTATATATGTAAATTTTTATATATGATGCTTCACCCCCTCTGGGAATTTAATAGACCTAAATTGTGACTGAAGAATTGGGATAGGCCCTTTTAAACAGAATTTTTGGTTAGAGTCCAGTAAATTCTGTGCACGACTGGACTGTTATCTCTGATCTAGCTGAACGACCATTGTATATTGTGCAAGTATAAATATTGCAATTATTTGTCATAATTTAGCTGTTTTTCTTTAAGCTACTAATGGGTGTTTGCATGAGTAAGAATGACTCTGGACGGAAGCCTAGGAATGTACAAATTTTTAAATGCGAGTGTAAATCTGGTCGGATTCCTGAGGAATTTGTTGCTCAGACAGCTAGTATTATTGTGACCCGTTTTGTCGAATATGCAGAAGGTTGTTCTCGGCATGAAAATAAGGCAATGTATTTACAAGGCAGAGGGCAGAATAGACGGAGATCTTATGCTGGTCCCAGAAATCAATCAGGGAGAATAGCTCAGAATAATGGTGCCTGTTTTAACTGTGGTAATACTGGTCATTGGCAGAGAGAGTGCCCATATCAGAGTCAGAAGCAGGGAAGTGCTGCTTTGCCGGAGGGGGCTCAGAGTGAAAGTCTCTGTAAAAAAAAAAAAAAAAAAAACACTGCTACTTTATGTAGAGTTTGTTTGTAACCCTGATGAATTTTCTCCTGAATGATTTCTTGTGTGAGACACTGTATGGTCATGCTTATTAACATCTGTACAAAAAATATGAATATTAGTTGCTCATGATGAAATCTAAATTTTAAAAGGTTTTAAAAAGGTGTACACCGAATAAGGGAGAAATGCCTCACAACGGAAGGGGAGTATATTCAGCTCAGTCCCTGGTTATAGTTTGAAAGGCTTATTCGTCCTGGCCAGGCGGATACTTTTTAAACCGGACACATTTCTTTTCGTGTGTGGTATTTCTATCTTAATAAAAGGAGGGGCACAGCCTCTCTCTTACAGTTTAAAGAATGCGAAGCATTCACATTAAAATTAACTAGCTCTGTGCTTAAGCAGTTTATTCATGAGTAAAATGGTAATGTAGAACTGTCTTCTTTTCCGTAAAGCAGTAAGATAACACATTTCAATTTTATTTCTACAGGATTAAGATATGTCTGGTTTGTTTTTGTTTAAAATGCTGGTAAGAGCTCATAAGCACTGTTTGAATTAATATATTGCATTATATATGTATATAACGCCATCAGTGTACATAGCGCTTCAAAAGGAGGGTGTCCGTGGTGTGAGCGGAGTGTGATGATATCTGCCTTTAGCAGCATGGAGGTCAGTTATTTTAGCGAGAATTGTCTCCGTTAAATAAGCAGTGTAGAAGCCATACAAGACAGGTAGGGTCAAGCTTGCTGTTTATTTAGTCATGGTATAACTGTTGCATGTTTGAAGATATTTTGTTTAGCTTAAAAGAGGGCATAGTTAAAACGGGATAGCAATTGTATTGATGGAAGTTTGCAGGAGTATGAGATTTCTTGCAGAAGGCATTCAGGTGAATGAATGAAAGAATATTGCATGCTCTTGTTGGCATATACTTGGTGTTTATAAGTAATTTGAAATATTCCCGTTATTTAATCTTTGAAAGACCATACAAAATGCAGTTTTAGGACAGCGTGGAAAGCTTCATATTTAACATTAAACTAACGTTAGAATCCCCTGCGTGAGGATTAATCCAGCAGTTAATATGAATTAGACAGCGAAACCCGTTATCTGTACTGTGAAATTTCTGGCTGTTTTCCCAGAAAGAAGAAGAAAAAAAAAAAAAAAAGCGCTTTGAAAATTATTATTTTTCTTTTTAAAGTCAGAGTGTCTTTTAAAGTTAATGCTGGCCGTGTGCTCAGCACTTTGCAAAGAGTTCAAAATTATTTGTCTATTTTAAAAGGAAATCTTTTGTTCAGGATTTCAGGATTTTTTCTTATATTGTAAATGCCACAGTTGTTAAAAGACCTACTGCAGGCTTTTTCTTTTAACACAAGCAGTAAATATTTTTATAATCACAACACATACAAATCTATTTATCAGTTTAATTTTGCTATATATCAAAGCAACCTGTTTTCATAATTTTTATTTTTGTGTTTTTGTATTTTTGTTCACATATATAGATAATATATGAACAAAAGAGGGGAGATACATACATAGGTTATTGAATGTCTTTCTGAAATCCCTATAGAGGGTCAAGAAATTGATATGTTGTAAATGATACACAATGCACAGCAGGTTCAAAATTTATTATAGCAATGTTAACTCCAAGAGCTGACAGGCCCCATGTAAATAATAATACCTTTGCAGATGTCACAGCAAAGCAGGTAGCAAGCCGTCCCTATGTTGAGGGATATATAATATCTGCCAAATTTATCATTTTGTAACCATTTGTTTTTGGGTATGTCCTGGAAATAGAGTTAAAGGACAGGGGATATATTATTGCAAGTGTAATTGCATAAGTGAACAGGGTATATATTATATACAGGGCATTTCACATTTTTTTTAGCAGAATAGTTACAGTGGAGTGCTTGAGGTGAAAGCCAGGAGTGACTGTGGGTGTGGGACAATAGCCATGAGTGCAGGCTGTTGGGATGCTTGACTTGTGGGGCGAGTTTTAAGGTTAGTTAGTATTAAATGACTAAAAGGTTGACACCATTTGCATCAGAAAAAATGGCAGATGGCAGTTAGGTATGAATGAGAGTAAGTGTGTATTGGGAGAAGAGAGATTGATTTGTAGTTTGAGACAGTATTTTTGTCCCCATTTTTGAAGATTGGGATAACTCTAGCAGTTTTCCAGGTCTTAGAGATATGGCCTGCAGACAGGATAGAATTGATTATGGAAGCAATTGGTTTGGCACAGGCTGAGGTACCAAGTTAGGAACTTGGATTGTAGCAAAGTCAAGTCCATATTGGTTGCTTAATTTAAAATTTGAGGAGCGTTAATAGGGAATATCTCTGTTTAATATTGCGGATGCTAATAATAGTAGTAACCATATTAATACAAGAATTTATTTCTAGGTATAAATTCTCTCCCTATGAGACACTTATGGGATGAGTTATGACCATCAGTAGTTCAAAGTAACGAATTAAGGACCATGTTATTGGTAATAAAGCAATTAATAAGTATTGCATGCAACTAATATATATTTTTGAGTCTTTCTAGGCACAGGTCAAAGCTGAAAGTGCACCAACGCAAGACGGGTTAATGGTCAAGCATTTTCTACGCAAGCACGCTCTTCATCCCAGATGAAAAGGCCATTTAGATGCTACTCATCACCAGCATTGCAGTAAAAATTTCTTATCATCATGGATACACATCAAGCACGTCAAAATAGTGCCAGCCTAGGCACAAACAGCTAATAAAGACAAAGACACAGCGCCTGCAAATAAGTGTTTTGATGGACACAATACTCTCTGACCACTAATCATCAAGGGAAAAAGGTCATAGGCTAAAATGTCCAGGCCTCAACACACGAACTTTGAACTTTTTATTTTTACAGGTTTTTATTATTTTTCAGTTACAATGTATGCTCCATTATGTTTGTGTACGTGGCGTCCCATAAGGATGACAAAATAGTATAAGGTATTATTTGTTTAACTTTGTTTATTTTGTTTGGATTTCTAGGTTAATAGAATCTCCCTGCAGAATGATATCCCGGTGGGAGAATGCTTTATCAGTCAAACACACAGTTATGTTAATTGTTCACACGTAGAGTTAGAAACAGAAGAGATGCACCCAATACACAAGTGCTAAAAAGTAGTCTATGGGAAGAATATGTTTCAAGGAATTTATTCCCAAATGTAGGAGTTGGGTTACTGTATGACAGGTTTACAGGGATATCCTAAATCATACAGCCACAGACATTTACTCATTTAACCAAGAATAGGTTTAGTTTAAATTAATGACCCCGCAGAATAAAATAGCTCTAGACTATATTTTAGCCTCAAAAGGAGGGGCATGTATGCGCCCTAGTTAAAGCACTATGTTATGTATTTTATCCAGGATTTAGGGACCATGGGGACTTGGTGGTTGGATTGATTTGCTTTGAGCGAAGCTAGCGAATGTTTTTGTATGTGTGTGTTTGTCCTACTCATTGCTCTCTATGTATTAAGTACAGCAAAACTCTGATCCAGAAGTGCGTTGCAACCCCCACCGACGCTATGCCTCTCTGCAGTGATGATGTCGCCAGTCCCCCAGAAGAAGAGACCAAAGAAGAAATCAACTGGGCTGATATAATGGCCGGAAAAGAAAGGAATGAAGTTATTCACAACTTGGACATCTTGGTCCATCAGGACTATGAAATGGTTAACTGTTTTGTTCCTTAAATAGACTGTCTCTTAAGGATATGGGAGGACTGAGAAGACTGGATATGAGGAAGGTGGGAGGTCACAAAGGGAAGTGAGTCAACCACAAGGAAAGGATCACGTCAGCCATTGTGACCAAAGCAGCCATCTTGGTCCGTTTTGCCATTCTGAGTAAATGCAGTATGAAAGATGTGTGCAAGAAGAATGTTTGTGCAGTCGCTCTTAGCAGAAATTAGCCCACACCAATTCTCACAAATAGCTGACCCTTAGATTATGTGATATATTGAGATGTAAGTCATTTTCTAATCTATAGAAATATTTAATGATATATATATATATATCTCTATTGGTTGTGTGGCATGTGGGCCACTAAGATTGTACCCTGCAATCACACTGACCCTTGTTATCTGGGTTTCATCCTTCCCACTTTCTATGTATCTGACACATTACCCCAAGGAAGGCTGAGAAATCGAAAAGATCTGACCAGGACCATTAGTTCAGCCCGCATTGCAGCTGGGGTTTTTATACCTAGTTTAGGTGTTCTGGATCTCTATTCTAAATTAAGTGAGCTGATGGTAAATATTGATGATGCTCTTAATCAGACAAGTGATGCTATTATCCGTCTGACTAATGAACAAGAGCAGATCCGAACAGTATTATTACAGAATAGAATGGCTCTTGATTATCTGCTAGCCTCACAAGGAGGTGTTTGTAAACTTGTAGGACAGAAGTGCTGTGCCTATATTGAAGATGAGTCTGGCGCTATTCATAAAGATATGGATAAGTTACAGGAAATTCAAGCAAGGATGCGTAAAGAATCCTCAGGCCTTAACTTAAATTGGATGTCAGGACTCACTAGTTGGATTGGAGAATTGGGTATGAAAATTCTCTATGGTTTTATTGTAGTGATTAGTATAATCGCAGCAATTTTTGTTATTTTTCACTGTGCTAAGTGTGCAATGCTTTCATTTGTCTCAAGGAAACCTTCAGTTTCATCTCACGCCATGTATGCAACTAATAATTCATATGTGGCCATGAACAGAGTCTATGATACTATTGGTCCCCATAAGGCCATAGTCATAGAGAAGTGTACCTAGTAAGGGTATTTGTTCTTTTAGAGAACGAAAAGGAGGGATTGTTAGGACCAGTATGTCAGGCCAGATAGACAAAAAAAACACAGCGCACAACGCTCATAGTGCATTAAATATATTAATTCAAAAATTCAATAAGGTAAGTAATGTGCGTACATCAAGTTAAATACAAGTGAGCATGTTAGGGATATGTTACCCATACACCAACAGATGTCATCAGTGGAAACCGGTTTGGATTTCACCAGCAGGAACCCTCTGTGGTGCCAGGTTCTGTAGCATCAATTGGGGGGAGTCTTTATGAGATGACTAGTGTCCCGTGTTTTCAGTTCTCAAAGAAGCAGCCCTGTCTCTGGGACATGCACGGCAGCTTCAATCCTCCTCCAAACCTCCGTTGCGGCAGGCACTTCCGGGTTGTGACGTCATCCGTCTATAGCAGCGCTGCTCGCGTGACTGTCCTCCGGTAGCCAGATAGAGTGCCAACGGGGTGGGTAACGGGTCTCGGGATACTTTCTTATCGTATCCCGAGACCCGTTACCCACCCCGTTGGCACTCTATCTGGCTACCGGAGGACAGTCACGCGAGCAGCGCTGCTATAGACGGATGACGTCACAACCCGGAAGTGCCTGCCGCAACGGAGGTTTGGAGGAGGATTGAAGCTGCCGTGCATGTCCCAGAGACAGGGCTGCTTCTTTGAGAACTGAAAACACGGGACACTAGTCATCTCATAAAGACTCCCCCCAATTGATGCTACAGAACCTGGCACCACAGAGGGTTCCTGCTGGTGAAATCCAAACCGGTTTCCACTGATGACATCTGTTGGTGTATGGGTAACATATCCCTAACATGCTCACTTGTATTTAACTTGATGTACGCACATTACTTACCTTATTGAATTTTTGAATTAATATATTTAATGCACTATGAGCGTTGTGCGCTGTGTTTTTTTGTCTATTTGTCTAACGTTCTAGGGGGTGCTCTGAGCCATCCCTGGTACCACAGCTGCAGACGCTCCATTTAGAATTGATGAAAATAGGTCACGTATTTTACTTATTTTTTATCACTAATTAATCACATCACGTGTGTGTTAGAATTTAATAGTTGCGCACTTTCTCTTCACCATGTCAGGCCAGAGTCTGCACTCATGTTAAGCTTCCATTTTGTATGGTCATAACTAGTTAAGATTTTGTAGTCAGCCTTTTTGCTGAAATATAATTCATAAATGCACTCAGTTTCTCTGCTAAATTGCATTTCATTCTTCCTGGCCAGGATATCACTAGATACTTTTGTAAGGTCAATTTCCTGGTGTTTTAGTAGAATATAATAGAATGGTTCTCTGCAAGAAGCAAGAATAATGTAATAAAAGTTGCTAAGACTCAAGGTCTCTTTTGATAACAGACAATGAATAAGCTATGTATTCAGAACATTGCTTGTATTGAAAAGGGACACGTCTCAAAAGTCACGCCACTAATATGTCCTGCCCCTAAATCACGCCTCTAATTAAAGCTACGCCCAAGACACACCTAGTATACGCCTATGTCACGCCTATGATACGCCTATGTTACGCCTCTAACTAATATCTTTTTTCTTTCTGTATAAAAATCATTACCCTATGAGTAATAAATTGAGACAAAGGATTTGAAACCTGGCGTGCGTTACGTTTCATTTGGTTCGTCTCCCAGGCCTGATAAGGTTCATCAAAGATCGAAGATAACAGTTGCAGGGCGTGAAGCTTCCTGGGAAGTCTGCTGCAAACAGGTGCAGATAGTGTATCCAGTCACAAGGCTTCAGTGTACCTGGCAGAGGAAAGGTTCCTCTCGGTCTTGAGCGTGGGTGAAGGAAAAACGGATTTTCCTTTCAGACTCCCTTTCCTAAATGTTACTTTTATGTGTTGCAAGGTACATGCAACCACATGCGGGGTTTCTGGGTAAGGCTTATTTATTGAGCCTTAAAAATACAGCACACACAAAACAAAACAGCTTCTTTTTCAGCATACAAAAACAAAACAGCTTTTTTCAGCATGCAGACACAGACAGTTCATCAAACATGTACTTTGAAAACAGACCTTATACCAGTAATCTTACTTCAGCATTTCAGTCCTATCTCTTGACCAGCTAGCTCCCATGTGTGTGTAGCCTGGTGTTTTTAAAGCCCCTTGATGAGGCAGCTGGGATCAGACTAATTAAGCAGCCCTCTCCACTGAAACTTAACCTCGTCACTGCTGCACTGCAAACCTAAACATAGGTTTGCCGGGTATATGGCCGGTGACGTTTATTCACCCTGTCACATTATGTCTGAGTACTTCTTTTTGTGTTATTTATATCTTATTATTTATATGATTGTAACTATTACTGTTGTGAAGCATTATGTACATTAATGGCGCTATATAAATAAAGCCATTCGTTCATTCATGGTCACAGAAAATGTCAGGAAGGATGCCAGAGGATTAGATTCTGCTGGGATTTGAGGAGAGAATCCAGTCTAGCAAGGAGTGGTTGTGAGATTTCAAGTTTGTCCGTGTGGGTTGGGAAATGAGTTGCGTTAGTTTAAGTGACTTGAGTTGTATCTGGATTTTGTGGTTTCTAGGGTCGAACCAATTGTAGTTGAATCCCCAAGAACTAGCAGCTCACTCTTCTCATTCAGAGAGGAAATGGAACCAAGAAACTGAGTGATATCAGTCAGGGACTGTAGAGGGTCTTTAGGGGGGTGGTAGATGCCAGCAACCAAACAGGCTTAGAAACGGGGAGGCAGATTTTGACAACTAGGATTTCAACATCCTGTCATGCTACACACTATCCTAAAAACCTTAACCCCTCGAGTTGCGCATGTGATAGCCATAATTATAAAACATACAGAACACCTACAAGCTCAAATTGAACCCCCAAAATACCCACAACATATATATAAGCATATAAGTTTCACAGAGGAGTGCTACTGAGCATGGCAATATATATTTAAAACCAGAGACATAACATAAAACACAGACAAAGCTCAGTGCACATCCAGAAAAACTTATATACGGTACAGTGCCTAAATATACATGTATAAATAACTAATAAATAAACTAATAAATAAAATGGTCTTTTAGTTTAATATTTTGGCCAAATTGTTGTAAGCCCTTGAGCCAAACTTCACGGCAGACCACGTTTCAAGGGTCCCTACACTAATATAAATTCTTAATAACCTGTGCATTGCCAGGAAGAATGATTTATAATAAATCTTTCAATATAAGTTGCAAAAGTTCCAACTATCAGGGGAACTTGCCTGCATGCAGTGTGATTGTGACAAATCTATTACAGAGTGCTTTTCCTGGTAATGTACAGGTTAATAAAAGCTTCAATCAGACGTAAAACTTTTGCAATTTATATTGACAGATTTATTATAAATCATTCTTCCTGGCAATGCACAGGTTATTAAGAATTTATATTCGTGTAGGGACCCTTGAAACGTGGTCTGCCGTGAGGTTTGGCTCAAGGGCTTACAACAATTTGGCCAAAATGTTAAACTAAAAGACCATTTTATTTATTAGTTATTTATACATGTATATTTAGGCACTGTACAGTATATAAGTTTTTCTGGATGTGCACTGAGCTTTGTCTGTGTTTTATGTTATGTCTCTGGTTTTAAATATATATTGCCATGCTCAGTAGCACTCCTCTGTGAAACTTATATGCTTATATATATGTTGTGGGTATTTTGGGGGTTCAATTTGAGCTTGTAGGTGTTCTGTATGTTTTATAATTCTTGTGCAGCTAGTCTTGGCTGTTTTGGAGGGTGGCAACCTCCTATCCAATTGAAGCTCACTCCCTCCCACATTTAAATGGTTAAAAGCTCACTCCATGGCATCTCCAACTATCAGGGGAACTTGCCTGCATGCAGTGTGATTGTGACAAATCTATTACAGAGTGCTTTTCCTGGTAATGTACAGGTTAATAAAAGCTTCAATCAGACTTAGAACTTTTGCAACTTATATTGACAGATTTATTATAAATCATTCTTCATGGCAATGCACAGGTTATTAAGAATTTATATTAGTGTAGGGACCCTTGAAACGTGGTCTGCCGTGAAGTTTGGCTCAAGGGCTTACAACAATTTGGCCAAAATGTTAAACTAAAAGACCATTTTATTTATTAGTTATTTATACATGTATATTTAGGCACTGTACCGTATATAAGTTTTTCTGGATGTGCACTGAGCTTTGTCTGTGTTTTATGTTATGTCTCTGGTTTTAGATAGCCATAATTAGTAATAACCCCCTTGCAGTATTAATCCAAAACATTTTTGGCAGGTTTTTATGTGAATTTTTAACAATTGAGGTTTTTTTGTCCACATTTAATATCATTTTTACTTTTTTCTTTTATACTGTATTTTATATATTCTGTCAATGAAATAACTTGGAAATTACTGTGATCTGTACTTTTATTTTTAGATGTTTTTTCTCTCTATATTTTTACCAATGAAATTGTATCCCCTCATTGGAATTGAGAGAATTACAGCTACAGATGCAGCGGCCGTTATTCAAACAAATCACGGCGCCGTTTTCGTGTGCTCTGCTGTACTCCACACAGCATGAATGCGGCCAATCGCCCCAGGCACACGTGTTTATCGCGGTTGCTTTGTTTGAATTTCAGGGATTATGTGCAATTAAATGCAATTAAATGAATGAATTGTGATGTGTACAGTACTGTGCTAGTGTGTCAATTTCAGGTGTTTAAAAGCCAAAACTCTAAAATGCCATTTTATGCACTCACCTGCACTCGCGTCTTAAGGCGGTACGGTTGGAAGAAATCCCGCGCCATGACATGGGTGTTCCGAGGTATACACCGCGTGAAGTGTTTCAATAACAGCCGCTGCATCCGTTTGCAACTCTAATGCAGACTTTCGGGCCTATGCAGTAAAGTCCGATAGAAATTATAGGCAGGGTTTTGAACTCGCCGTGTTTTTGCCGAGTTGCTCTCAAGGTATGCAGAAAGGGCCGAATACCACTGAGAGCAACATTTCCAAACATGGAGCGTTGCCGGCCGCGATAGGACCTGCCCTCCGAAAAGGGCTCTCCCAACGACTTGTACCTGCTGCCGAGAGATCCGCCTCTTTTGCGATAATCTTATCGGGGAAAAAAATATTTTTGCATTTAAATTTTATTAATGTGCAGATGAGCAGGGGGTCTCCAGAGCTGAACCGCATTGGTTTCAGGTCCGAGGACCCCCTGCTTCCTGAGATTTCTCAACACCCGACCTTACACCTACTGTACAAACCAAAGTTTCTGAATGTCTCTCTGCTATATCATCCTGGATGGCCCTCCGCCGCCTTAAACTCAACATGGCTAAAACAGAGCTCCTCATACTTCCTCCCAAACCTGGCCCTACTACCTCCTTCCACATTACTGTTGGAACTACGATCATTCACCCAGTAGCCCAAGCACGCTGCCTTGGGGTCACACTCGACTCCTCTCTCACATTTGCCCCTCACATTCAAAACATTTCTAAAACCTGTCGCTTTTTCCTCCGCAATATAACAAAGATACGCCCTTTCCTCTGTTGCTCGACTGCTAAAACTCTGACTCAGGCCCTCATTCTCTCCCGTCTTGATTACTGTAACCTCCTGCTGTCCGGCCTTCCTGCCTCTCACCTGTCTCCCCTACAATCTATCCTAAACGCTGCTGCCAGAATCACTCTACTCTTTCCTAGATCTGTCTCAGCATCTCCCCTCATGAAATCCCTCTCCTGGCTTCCGATCAAATCCCGCATCTCACACTCCATTCTTCTCCTCACTTTTAAAGCTTTACACTCTTCTGCCCCTCCTTACATCTCAGCCCTAATTTCTCGTTATGCACCATCCAGACTCTTGCGTTCTTCTCAAGGATGTCTTCTTTCTACCCCCTTTGTATCTAAAGCCCGCTCCCGCCTTAAACCTTTTTCATTGACTGCCCCTCACCTCTGGAATGCCCTTCCCCTCAGTACCCGACTAGCACCCTCTCTATCCACCTTTAAGACCCACCTTAAGACACACTTGCTTAAAGAAGCATATGAATAGGACTGTGGCTATTCTGAACACATGGCACATAAAGCTTGGCCCCCTGCAGATGCACTTACCAGAACTCCCTCCTACTGTCTCTGTACGTTCTCCCTACCTACCAATTAGACTGTAAGCTCCTCGGAGCAGGGACTCCTCTTCCTTAATGTCTAAAGCACTTATTCCCATGATCTGTTATTTATATTATCTGTTATTTATTGGATTACCACATGTATTACTGCTGTGAAGCGCTATGTACATTAATGGCGCTATATAAATAAAGACATACAATACAATACAATACAATACAGGCTCCGTTATGGGGTGACAGTATCTCATATGTATTTAAATGTCCCGGTCACGTGACGCATGACATTTACATGGCGGTGATACGGGCACCCCATAACGGGGCCTTTATCTCGAGAAGTAGGGGGTCCCCGGACCTGAAAACAACGCGGCTCAGCTCCGGAGAACCCCTGCTCATCTACACTTTTAATCAAATTTAAATGTAAAAATATTTAGTAAGCACCAATACCTCACCCACCCCCGTGACCCCCCCCATAAAACCATGATTATTATTTTACACACAGGATTAATACCCCAGGCTGCAGGGGTCTCCGGTGGTCCTGACGGGTGTCCACAGGCCCCACAGTGCACCCCGGGGGTACCCACAGGTGTTTGGGGGCCTCCAGGTGGTCCCCACTAGGCGCCATCAGCTTCCACGTGGTCCCCGTGGGTCTCAATGGGGTCCATGAGGTCCCCACGGGTGTCTGGGGGTCCCCGGGTCATCCCTACAGGTGTCTGTGGGCCCTTGGTTGGTTCCCACAGGGGGCAGGGGGCCCTCAGGTGGTCCCTGCGGGTCCACGGGGCCCCCACACCTGTGTACAACAACCAATCAGATAGGGGAACTGGTTCCCACGATCTGATTGGCTGAAATACGCCAGCCATCTTGGATTTATTGACGTCATGTTAAAGGGAAATAAAGCACAGCCAATCTAATTGGCTGGCATCATTCCTTTAAATGACATCATAAAAAATAATTAAATCGGGACATGGTTTTAACAGGCAAACAGATGGCCGTTGAACCAGTTCAAGCCCAAATGTGATGTCACAAATCATATTTAAGGCCGTGACACCTCCTTTGAGCCCATGAAGGTGACGAAACAACATCGGTTGGGATCTACCATGGGGTTTTTTTAATTGAAAGATGAAGACAGAAGATTAAGAAGAAAAATAAATAATTACAGAAGAAGAAAGAGGAAGCGCATAAAGATAGAAGAAATAAGAATTGGGGTACCTGTTCCAGATTTTCATGGTGATGGCATCGGATGCAGTTTTAGGCCTTCGCGGTACATGAGCTTCCTGTTTCCCCGGGATTCAGAGGGCCAGCGCTTCTAATGGTACAGTTGTGGTAAAAAGAAAGTACACCCTCTTTAAATTCTATGGTTTTACATACCATATCAGGACATAATAACAATCGTCTGTTCCTTAGCAGGTCTTAAAATTAGGTAAATACAACCTCAGATGAACAACAACACATGATATATTACACCTTGTCATGATTTATTTAACAAAAATAAAGCCAAAATGGAGAAGCATTGATACAGTTCAGTACAGTGTCACAAAAAAAGAAGAAAAAAAATAAAAAAAAATCTGATCATGATTCAGGATTAGGCTTGAATTTCATGCGGATTTCAAATTGAACTTTGAATTTTCTAACTGCCCGACTTCAAAACGAATATGCAAAGTGGATTGTAAATAAGCTATGCTATGGATGTGGTAAAGTATCAGTTTGATAATGGTTGCACTAAATAATGCCACGTGGGTTTTTGCCATATCAGAAAAAGCAGCCTGATACAGTCTCCCTTACAGTTTAGCAGTCTGCTCCCCTCTCACATTTTTTATTATTGTGTGTACTGGTCCAAGGTCTGAGAAGGTGGCAGCAAAGCAGTATGATCTTTAAAGGCATTACAATAATAAGGCATTTGTTTACGGTAAGACATAATAAATGTCCCTGTATCTTTTTACAAGAAGGAGATGTATAAAGTGCTTCTTAAATGTAGTCATACAAAGTGCCAAATGCATCATTTGTGTTATTAGAAAACTTTGCAACAATTCATTATCAAATAATTTTGCTTACCTGTGTTTTTAGTTTGATAAAATAGTTATTATAATTCTAAAATGACTTGTGACCTGTATTTATTACAAGGCTGCACTAAGTACTCTGAACTTCAATAGTGATATACAGTACTGAAGACATTGAAATAGAAAACCAACAACAAGCTTAGAGGTGATTTTATACTATTCAACTTTTTAAAAGGGGTTAAAGGTCTGACTAAAGAGGATGGAAGATTTGAGTCAAGACTTTTCAAATTAGAATTGGTTATATCAGAAAATTGTTGATATGTTTACTAAAGTACAGTATATCCAAGGTAACAACAAAGAACTTTCAAGATAACTTTTCATCCCAAGGACAGTACAAATGACAGAGAGTAATCTTTTGTGATTAGAGGAAAGTTGATTTTACCAGCATCAAATAAAAGGGGTATTTTATGTGAGCAGTACCATATGGCATTTACTATTAATGGAGACTGTGATTGCATATATACTAAACAGCTTTGTAAAAATATTAGACATCTTTTAGAAATTAAAGATAATTTGCATACTGTATGTAGTGATCGACAAAGATAGCCCCATAACACAGACTGCGTGCTACACTTAGTGTTGGCCTTGATCCACTGACAACATTTGCACCTCTAATAACTCCTGTGGGATGCAACAATAATGTAACGGATTTTCTGACCTGACTGACCCACCCAATCTCACATTGGCCCCTGTGGTCTAACCAGTCCCCATTACATGGTCGTGTCTGGTGGTGCACTTGTTGGCAGCACGACTCCTGAGTCTCCCGCATGATGTTGTGAGGAATGCCAACCCAGACAGGCATCTGAGGTAGTGTGCATGAGTCCTACCTATATCCAGATCAGCGCCTCCACCTCATCAGGATCCCTGCGTCCGCAAGGGGATGGTTCTGATGAGGAACTCCTCCTTGGTGGTGCCTTCTGCTGGAGAGTAACTTCACACTCACACAGTGGGGTTGTCTTTGAACAGGGCATCTTTATTGTTGCTTGGTGGTATGGGCCAGCTGCCCCTCACAGCTAGCAGTCTAGCCGCTCATCTCTCTGCTGCACTCCATTAGGAAGGTTCCTTCTCCTCTAATAGAGTTGCTCTCCACCTCTCCCCTCAGGGAGATTCACCAGCTTGTCTCTCTGCTTTGAGCTGCACAGACTCACAGCTATTGCATCAGACTCTGCAACACTGTTGCAGACCTCCACATGACTCTCCTGAACAGAGTCAAAACACCAACAGAACTGAACTCTAACTTTAGGCAGTGCTATGTCTTATATCACCTCCAGAAAACAGACACCCTCTGTGTCACTAATCGTGGACACACAGCATGTTGTCACTTCCTTTGGAACATATGACACCTCACCAGGGTTTGAGGGCAAACCTCCATGATTGTTGCTGGCAATCCTGCATACTTACCAGGTTTACTGCCAGCATGAGAAAGAGATATGTACACCAATTTTAGACGTGGCTACATTCTCCCCCTGGTGGAACCCAACGACCCGACTGGGATCTAAATTTGCTGAACCTTCCTTCAGGTAGCACTGCAAAACACAACAATACATTATTACAGTACATATCTTCATCATAACATAATAACAGCTACATCCTAACTAAGATGTGTAACAACCAGGATTACTCCCTGCTGGAGTATCCATTACTGGTACTACCATACCCTCTTAAGGTGGCCTGCGCACAGCATGGTCCACTGGGTTTAGAGCAGCAATGCTATAACACTCTGGGTGACATACTGGACACCCACAATCAGCCCATAACTCTGGCCTGGATGCTATTGGACTGAGAGGATCATGCTCATACACTTCCTTCAGGCATCTCCTGGAGATATAAGCTACCTTTTCTGCTGTCTCATTATACCAATTCTCATCTGATGTTTCACGATCCCAATTTTCTATGGAACTATCAGAATCCCAATTTTCCTCCCCATCACTGGTCTCTTCACCAGAACTAGACTCCCTCTCCTCATCAGTGGAATCCAACTCAAACTCAATTTCTCCCTCCCATGGATAGTGAAAATAAAGTAACAACTTTTGTCGATTCCTGGCAACTCTTGCCGACACTGGAGGACATAGGGTTGTACACGAGCAACAGGCACAATATGAGCAACATTACCCAAATCTCCAGAATACACTCCCAATGTCCCTGTGGACCTAGAATTGGACCCAAGGTGCTTAGGCTTACACCTTACACTAACAGTACTATTGTTATCATTAGTGCTGGATGACATTCTTTGCATAGACATTTCCCTCCCCGATCCCTCATCGGAGGTAAAACAATCACCCCAGTCCAGATTTTCCCCAGTCTGTTCTTCCAAAGTGGCTCGGGACTCCCCAGACAACCCTTGGCTCGACTGGGACCAATAGGAAAAAGTGACAGGGACAGGGGCTTTAACTATGGCCGGGGGTTGGGCATAGGGACGGGCTAACGGCATACGCGGGGCTACGACCCGCAACTTCTCACTACCTTGCACGGTACCATCGGACTGGCACTCCGGTTCACTCTCCTCCTTATTCCCAGGCTTCCGCAGTGCCTGCCAGCTCTTCCCGGACCCAGGCGACCTGGTACAGCTGCTTGGCCACGAGGACGTGGCCATCTTTCATCCAGCTCCCCTGTGCCCACCGGAAGTGATGTCACTGATCTCGCAGGACTCACCGCCGCCATCTTGGGTTGGGCTCCCCACCGGAACCTCTTCCTCCAGAACGACGTCCGCCGCCAGAAGTGAAGGTTCTGCTCTCCCCTACGCTCCGCTCGGGCCTGGGCCAGGCCTCTCTCCGCCGTTGCCACCACCGGCGCCTGGGAAGGGCAAGGGTGTAGCTTACCGCTCCGTCGGCTCGGGGTGGTTCTTCCTCCACCATCGAAACAGGTAAGTGCCGGTTCTTTCCCAGCACCGCTGTAGTGGTCCGCCGGTAGGCGAGTCACCACCATAGTTGGAGTCGCCTGTTCCTCGTCCGAGGAGTCGAACTCCGATTCAGGGAGTGGCACTCCCGTTGGGGACCGACGGTGAGGTTCCGGGTTCTCACCGCATTTGTAGGCCCCTTTCTTTTCAGGCTGCGTTCTGATCATTACGAGCGATCCACATTCTCCGGGATCAACTGGTTCTGCTTTGACTGAAAGCGAGACTTCAGCTGTCAGTTTAGCTGTGTCCGCTCCCGCCTCCATGGTCTGCCCTGGTATGAAGGGCTGCACGGTCCCTAGGTAGTGGAAGCCACATTGGGGGCACCTATCCGTTGTGCTGACTTCTCCACCGGGCAACCTGCACTGCATGCAAAGGCACCGCAATGTCTCTTTGTCCCCAGCCTTGACTACCAGGAAGCCTCCTGGCAATGAATAGGGATATACCCCAATGTCCATCTCGCTCTTTGTAGTGCTGGTTACGGGAGACACTTTGCACAGTGGTCTCTCCTGTTCAACAGCTCCTCGCAACTGTGGGACAGGAAGCTCACATCCAGTTCCTCCCTCAGACAACTCGGGTCTCGCTTGGCAGAGGTAGAGACCCCTCCCCCTGGTGAATATTTGGGGAGGGTCCCACAGATTAACGTTATGGCCCATAATTGGCTCTGAGCCTGTCACAGTCCTGGAGGGCGCGGCCACAGCTTTCGCGCCACTACCCCCAACAGGATTGGATTCTCTCTTTGGCGCCAATCCCAGCCAACTGTCTGCAACTTTTGCATTTGCAGAATTCTCTGCACTTGGCCCACGCGGTCGCCCAGGGAAGCGGGAGCCGCCATCTTGGTTTGCCCAGCCGTTTACAATCACAATTGAGGTAGATCTTTGCATGGGAATCACCGTCTGGCAGTCAGATTCTTCAATTCCACCGCCCACAATCACAACGTCCTCAATACTGTCCTCCAAGGTAGCACCCCGAGGTCCTAGGAAGGACCAAAACGGCGCGGCCACAGCTTTGGCGCCACTCCACAGCATGCTTGCAAAAGTCCCTTCTGCCACTTGCTCTTCAGTGGAACGCACGCAACGTGCGCTCCCTCCATCTGCCTCTGTCCGCCATCTTGGACCTTCCGCGTCGCGCGGATCCTCCATTCTTGCGGTCGCCATAGGTGTATTGTATTTGTGTTTATTGTACACGGAGCTCCTCTCTGCGGGGCAGCTGCCATACCGGTACAATAAAGATTGCCCGATGCACCACCTTGTGTACCTAATGTAGGTCTGACTCGTGTTGCACTACCTCAGGCTAGGCTCACTCTCTCTGTGTATGCTGTGTCTCCTTCCTCCCCATCTGTGCTCCCTTCGGTAAGTGGTCTGGAATGGACTAGAGTACTCTGGCTCTTCCATGCAGTACTTGGGCTTCTACCTCTCTTGGTCAGCCTAGTGCAGACACTCTCCAGGATTCCTGACCACGTTAACAGGCTATCCTTTTAGGTATCCTACCACTAGCACTCCCTCAAGGTGACTAGGACAGCTATAGCCCGGCTCCAGACTCCCAACTCCTCTCAGGTTCCCAGGTCGTCCCTGCAGTCTGACAACTCCATCAGCTCCCCTGACTACCCCTGGGTCCCGTCCCAACACAGCACAAAGTGGCAGCATACACTCTCCCTGTTTCCTAGTGTGCCTAGCAAAAGCCTGTCCTGTTGACACGTATCTCAGAAGCACCTCCAAATGTAATGGATTTTCTGACCTGACTGACTCACCCAATCTCACATTGGCCCCTGTGGTCTAACCAGTCCCCATTACATGGTCGTGTCTGGTGGTGCACCTGTTGGCAGCAGGACTCCTGAGTCTCCCGCATGATGTTTTGTGGGGAATGCCAACCCAGACAGGCATCTGAGGTAGTGTGCATGAGTCCTACCTATATCCAGTGCAGCGCCTCCACCTCATCCGGATCCCTGCGTCCGCAAGGGGATGGTTCTGATGAGGAACTCCTCCTTGGTGGTGCCTTCCGCTGGAGAGTAACTTCACACTCACACAGTGGGGTTGTCTTTGAACAGGGCCTCTTTATTGTTGCTTGGTGGTATCACTTTCCAAATAAAACAAGCCATTCAAAAAAATAAACAAGATCACTTAGGGGAGAGAACAGAGGATATTGAGAACAGGATAGGATAAGGTGTCGATCTTGCATTGTAGAAGATGTACAGTACAAGAACTGAAGGAAAGTCAGGGGGACCTAGAAAACTTAAATGTAATAATCTATGACTATGGAATGTACCAGAGGAGATCAAAGCGAGAGATTTTAAACTATAGGATTAATATTTTCAACAACTTTACTGACGTCTCAGTAGCCTCCTGGTGTCTATTGAGTCGACAGATCCCTGTATTTGAGAAATTCAGCAACTGACCCAGAAGAGACATTATTGTGATAAATGCACTATTGCAAAGCAATGGGGGAAATCGTTGCAGCAATCAGATTCTGCATTTGAAGGAGATCCATATATTTGGGGATTTCTCTCCAATTACAATAGCAAGCTTCAGAATGCTAAAGCCAGTCACACAACTCCCCCAAGAAAATCAAATTTTAGATATGAGGGATTTTATATATGAGGGTTCCCATTCAAATGAACAGCTTTTAAGAAACAGTTGAAACAAATCTGCAAATAAAAAAAAGGTAAGGAATCTAAAACTACAAGCACATTGATACAGAATCTCTCAAAATCGACCAATCATAAATACTATGCAACAGAAAAGTGTTGCTCATAAGTAGAACTTCTCCATCAACAATAATATTATCCACCAGTCCTGGACATTCTCTCTCTTCTTTTGCATCAGAATCATAGTAATACACCACTCCTACACACTACATGAATCCACCACTCTTTCCATTTAGAAGAACTTTGTCGCATTTCCCATAAACCATCCACCCTCCAGTTTCAAAGTATGACCTTGTGTGCTAGCACTTCTTTCTCTGAAATACTGTATGCTTCCCTTGTGTACAATGATGAAACCACTTATCTATTTGAAAATGGATATAATATCCACCATCTTTCTTCTTTCCTCCAAGCTACAGATATTGAGTTTCTTTAGTCTTATTGCAATGAATCCTATATTGTTCATTTGTTTTTTTTGTGACCCAATTGCATTATTTACCCTTTTTAGTATTACATTGCACAGTGTTGCTACACTCTTCTACCTAAATCCTTAATAAAAAATGTTTACCTGTCCTGGAGTGTCAACCCTGTGGTTGATCTTTTTTACATCTGTACACTTTCCCTTTCAGACCATCTGTAATGGTACTATCAAATGGTACTATGGTAACGGTATTGATCAAAGTACAGATATCTGAGGCACTCCACTGGTCACCATCCCATTTTCGGAGTGGATTCCGTTTACCACAACTCCTTGTCGCCAATCCCTTAAACAATATTTTATCCATTCAACCAGCTTAGAGAATAATAACAGGCAACTGGTTTAGAAGTCCTCTGTATAGAGCAGCGTCAAACCCTTTACTAAATTCTAGGTAGGCTACATCTACTCCTACACCCAAAGTTATTACCTAGTCCCCCAGCCAAAAAATCTGATTTCATTGAAAAGATTTAAACATTAAGGTAAATGAGCATTAGGTTAATCATATTACCTATGCACTAACCAAATACTCTAATGAAAACCCAGTATAGTTATTATGAACAACAAAAATATAGACGGCACTCAAACGGGCGTATGGAATAGTAGGTGCAATGTGGAACAGGAAGGACCCTAATTCCTCCCTACTACAATAAAAAAAAATGAACGTTCCCAGCATACAAAAGACGATAAGGGGATTGGTGAACACAGAGGGGGCTATGCACTAAGCAGTGATAAGTCGTTTTAAGAGCGCAAAGTGCTTTTAGAATGTGAAGTACTGCCGAGCGCTATGCACTAAGCCGTGCAAACAGGCACTTTGCGCTCTAAAACGGGCTTTTCCTTGAAAAGTCCAACTTTGATCGTACGATCAGCTGTTTGTGCTGAATCCTGCCTTCTGCGGGATTCACTAAGCAACGCAAACTGATCGTACGTTAAGAAAAAGGAGAAAAAGTAGAGCACTGCCAAAAAAAGGAAAATCAAAAAGGGGTGGGGCAAAAAAATAAAGATTATTTATTAGGCATATAAGCCAAAAGGACAAAAACACGGATTAAAAAACTCTGACGCGTTTCCCACATCCGTGTGTTTGTCCTTTTGGCTTATATGCCTAATAAATAATTTTTATTTTTTGCCCCAGCCCTTTTTGATTTTCCTTTTTTTGGCAGTGCTCTACTTTTTCTCCTTTTTCCTATTTCTCAACCATCGGTATAGCAGCACGCCCCGGTACAATCATTGCAGATCAGCTGCTGTTTCATCCAGAGGATTTCCTCAACAAGCTGCAGAGCGGTTCGGGTCTCCAGCCAGTGTGTAGCCGACACCCCAGCCCCTTACCTGCACCGGGTACTGTACACAGCTGACCGAGACGATCAGTACAGAGGAGTGGATCGTCCTCCGTTTCTCCACCAGCAACCGCCCCCTTGACAGCGTCGGACCAGTACATCACGGGAGATTCATCTGGCACCCGGTAAGGCGGTGGGAGACTCTGCTTGCAGGTCTCTACTACCATCATCTTGTCCTACCACACCGGGTAGCCGTTACCGCATGTCCGATCGTGGAGGGTTTACCCCATCTGCCACAGGGGGTGTGCACCATCGGCTCGGTCGGAGTTTACCCCGGTTCCATACAGGTGAGGTGGGGGTCAGTCAGGCTCACACACACCATCGGCACTACCCACGGGACACTCTTTGCTTTATTTTTCATGTATACCGGCTTATCATGCTATTCTGCCTCAGTGTCTAATTTAGACTTTGCAGTATTTGCAGCATCAACTTGGGGGTCCCCCCCCCCTTTTTTTCTACTTTGATCGTACATTAAAGTTGCGCTGAATAAAGCTCACCAGCTAAAGACAGGTGATAAAAAAAGCTGGACTCAGAAAAAATTCTTTGTTTACCTTTTTGCAGGCGCAAAACCAATACAACAAGCTGGCGGGTGTCCCTGGCTAACCCCGCAGGGGTCCCCGATGGAGGCCGGGGGTCGCGCGGGTGTCCCCGGCTGACCCCGCAGGAGTCCTTGATAAAGTGCCTCGTGCACGAAACGCGTAGGTGCGTTCGTGTGGCTTTGCTGTTCCCCTGCTGCACCACCCTGCAATAAACCTGACCTGTTATTCAGCTGAGTGCTCACTTTGTATTTTTTCCGGTCTCATTGGGAGTTGGAAATTGAGGCAGTGCAACGCATCTTCACCTATCTTCCTATTTCTATTTCTGGGGTACCCGTGGGCCTGCGGTACCAATGTTGTGCCAACAAAAATAAGAAACATTATTTCTAACTAAATACACCCCCCTAACACATACAGTTCAATAATGTGCAAAATAACTATTATCCAGATATGGATAATAGATTATTTGCCCATTATTAAACACTGCACTAGAATACCTAAATAAAGTCAATAAAAACAGCAGCCAGCTAATTCAATGAATACAAGCAGTAACA